>NC_056734.1:568134430-568391930 GCF_019279795.1 Protopterus annectens
AGCCGCGAGGCTCAAAAGGTTGTAGAGTAAGTTTCTCCAACACAAAATTGAGATCCCAAGCAGGAGTAGGAGCTCACGGGGGTCTTATATTCTTTGCCCCTCTAAGAAATTGCTTGAACAAAGGATGCGAAAACAATGGTGGGTCACAATCATAGTGAGCTGAAATTGCTGCAGCATGAATCTTAATGGAAGAGAAAGACAAACCTTTGTCCAATAACTCAGTAAGATATTGAAGAGCCACACTCAAATTAGGCTCAGAAATCTCCAAATTGTTTGCTGCACTCCAAAATAAAAATCTCTTCCATTTTTCTGCGTACACTTTCCTTGTACTAGGTCTTCTGGCTTCCATAATCACATTTAAAACTTGTTGAGGAAGTTGAGACCTGCTGTCTTTCAAAACAGAATATGCCAGGCTGTTAGATGAAGAGAGTGAAGCTTGACATTGAGCAGGTGACCGTCCCTCTGAGACAACAGGTGTGGAATCAAGGGTAAGGGCCATGGAGGCTTCCATACCAGACTCCTCAGTAATGGGTACCAGTGCTGCCGAGGCCAATCTGGAGCTATTAAAATCATCCTTGGCTTGTCTTGTCTGACCTTCAGAAGCACCTTTGGGAGAAGAGGCAGAGGTGGAAAAGCATACACATGAAGATTTTTCCAACTGAAAGAAAGAGCATCCACTTTCCAAGCTGTGTGATGAAACCTCTTTGTGCAAAACTTTGGCAGCTGGTGGTTTAGTGGAGAAGCGAACAGATCTATGTCTGGAGTTCCCCATGACACTGTCAATTTTTGAAATACATGAAGATCCAGTTTCCACTCGTGGGGATCCATGATTTGTCTGCTTAACACATCTGCTAAGGAGTTCTGTGCTCCGGCAGAAACCTTGCCTGAAGAGTTAGTTGCAAGCTGAGCAGTCTCCCATAAAATCATTGCTTGCCTGCACAATGGGTAAGAATGTGTTCCCCTTGTTTGTTGATGTACCACATGACAGTTGTGTTGTCTGTTAGAATCAACACCTGCCCTGGAAGAAGTAACTCCTTGAAAGCCATTAATGCAAACTGGACTGCTAACATCTCTTTCATGTTGATATGTAGATGCTGTAGTCTGGCAGGCCACTTGTCTTGTATCCACTTTCCATTTAGATGAGCTCCCCAAGCAATGTCTGAGGCATCTGTCGTTAGAATCTGACTCGCCTCTGGCGGGTCACAGAGAGTCCCTTGTTTAGGTGACATTCCTGAGCCCACCACAAAAATTCCTTTTGAATGCAAGGTATTATTTGAATGACAGTGTCCAAATCCTGGCAGTGCTGTGTCCATACATTTTGAGATACCATTGCAGCTTCCTCATATGCAGTTTGGCATTGGGAAGCACCAGAATACAAGATGCCATGAACCCTAAGGCTTGAAGGACTGTCCTTGCAGTCAGCCCGGACTGAAGAGATAGTTGATGGAAGTAACTGGAAAGATTCTTTTGTTTGTCCGGGGTTAAAAAGGCCATCTGGGCTGCTGTATTCAGTCTCACACCCAGAAAGCACATGTCTTGAGAGGGTACTAGACTGGACTTTATTTCGTTCACAGAATACCCTAGGCATCTTAGCACTGCTATGACATAATCCAAATGCTGTAGAAGGTCTTCCTTTTCTTGAGCTAGAATCAGGCAGTCGTCCAAGTAAGGATAGATTTGAATTCCTTTTAGCCTGAAGTAAGCTATCACTGGAGCCAGAACCTTTGTGAATACTCTGGGCAGTGGATAAGCCAAAGGGCAATGCAGAGAACTGATAATGAGAATTTCCAGCTCGAACGTAGATACTTCCTGCAACTTAGTCTTATAGGCACATGAAGGTAAGCTTCCTTGAGATCTAAAGTTACCATCCAGTGATCTTTGCCCAGCAGAGGTAAAAGCTGTTGTAACGTCAACATTTTGAACTTGGGAATGTCCAGATAAGTGTTGAGAATAGATAAATCCAAAATTGGTCTCCACGTGTTCCCCTTCTTCGGTACTAGGAACAGGCGAGAATAAAATCCTAGGCCCCTTTCTGGCACAGGAACTGGCTGAATGGCCCCTATTTGGAGCAACAGAGAAATTTGCTTGTGAGCCTCTTTTCTTTGTAGAGGAGGGATGCCTGGCATGCCTTTGAAAGGAGGCAAGGTATGGAAATAAAACCTGTAACCGTGGTGAATGATATCCAGAACCCATCTGTCTTGGGTAATTAAATCCCAATTTTCTTTGAAAAGAGACAGCCTTCCTCCCAAAGGTGCTGCCAGGCGAGAATGTACTGGCAGCTGAAAAGGCAGGTCATTGGGTCTGTTTACGAAAGGACTGACCCCTGCCCTCACCAGAAGTCTGAGCAGGGGAACTCCCTGTCCTAGGCCTAAAAGAACCTTGAGCTCTGCCCTACCACGTCTAGACCTACCCCTAGACTGGGAATCATAAGCAGGATAAGTCCATCCCTTAGTAGGCCAATTTCTACTAAACTTGGAGGCTGCACCTGCAAAAATCCTTAACAGTTTGCATAGACTTAGCCTTGTCCTCCATTTTCTTTAAAACTGCTTCCACAGGCGAACCAAACAACACATCAGACTGCAAAGGAGCATCCAAAATCCTTGTTTTAACATGCTCAGCTAAATTCTGATCTCTCAACCAGGCATGCCTACGAAGAACAGAACCAGTGGCAGCCACCCTCGAGGAGGCCTGCACAGCATCAAAACCACACTGCAAGGAATGTTTACCCACCTGTTCAGACACATGAACTAAATCCTGCAACTCTTTACACTCAATACCTTCTGCCAGAGCATCCACCTTAGATTTCAATTGTGAAAGGAGGTAATTCTGATATTTTAACATGTGAAACTGACAATTCAACGCCCTCATGGCTAAAGTGGAAGAAGTATACACTTTCTTTCCCCATCTATCCAAAGCCCTTGCCTCTTTATCAGGAGGAACAGGATTTTTAACAACAGAGGCCTTCACACCTTTAGGCCCCTGAGAGACAGTTTCGGGTCTGCCCTAGGACTCTTAAAAAGATACTTATGAGCTTCAGGCACCCTATAGTACCTATCCGGTTTAACTGGGGCAGGAGGCAAAGAATCAGGATTCAGGAAGCCTCTGCAAAAACATCTTCCACCACATTCAGAACAGGAGGTATAGCTAAAGGCCTATGCTGGGGTAAAACAAGAATTCCCTAAGCCTCTTCCTGGAATCAGAGAAATCTTGACCTTCCCATTTAAAATGCT
Source organism: Protopterus annectens (assembly GCF_019279795.1). Taxonomy (NCBI): domain Eukaryota; kingdom Metazoa; phylum Chordata; order Ceratodontiformes; family Protopteridae; genus Protopterus; species Protopterus annectens. The sequence continues at coordinate 568,137,661 of NC_056734.1, forward strand.
CCCTCATGGAATGCAGAGTCTCTGAAAATGAAAAATCCTCAGGAGGAGAAGCTGAAGGAGTAGAATCATCCACATCAGAATCAGAATAAGGAGGATACTCCTGCAAGTCTTCAGCCGAAGACTCAGAAGCCTCCGAACATTGCTCAAAACTCTCAAACTCGGGTTCCACCCTAGGCCTCTTATCAGGAGGGGGCATAGAACCTCTAATCATAGTAATCAAATCCTCTGCCATTTTAAGCATATGTTTCTTAGGCAAAGACCCTGAAGCACTAGGAGAAACCCCCACTGAAGCTAAACTTGGCCTGCCTCTCAAATAAGCCTTGGAAACAGAAGGGGAGGCTCTACCCACCTTAGGAAGAGAGGGAAGAACAGCCACCTGAGAAGCCCCCTCAGCCTGGCCTACTTCCTGAGAGGATACATCCTGTAACAGTAAAGTCTCTCCCTGAGACTCCAAAGAAACACCTGGCAGAACCTCCGGCTCCACTGAGCCTTCTAAAGAACCGGCGTCAGGGACTGTCGGTTCTTCCACTCTAGGCTTTGCTGCTTTGTCCTTGCGCTTTTGGCGAAGCGGCCGGAGCATCCGGCGGCATTTTATAATTACAACGCTTCCCAAAAACTAACCTGGCACAGTCTAACCTTCTCTTAATAGTGCGTTTGTTAAATCTAGCACAAGAGCGGCATCCAACAATGTCGTGCTCAGGCCCTAAACAAGGTATACACAAAGTATGGTAATCCCTATGAGGTATCTGTTTCCCACAAGAAATACAGTTATTCACTTTTTCTGACATCCGGTTAAATACTGAGGCAAGAAAAAACCAAAATATTCCCCAACGGGGTACTTAGCCAACTTTGATTCGGTCTGAAACTCTGACTTCAGAAACTTTCAGAACGCCAACCTGCACTCGCAAAATTGCTTCTGCATCGGACCATGCGGCAAAAAAGACTGAGGATATGACGTCGGTCATGCGCATTAGTACCCTGATGTACTGACGTCAGTCTAATGCACCCTGACCGACGTCAGCCATATACTTTGGTATTCGGGCCAACTGGACAGCGGACTACCCAATAGTTAGGACTGCAGCAATGTGGAATGAAGAACATTGATGAAAGGTTCCACTGCCATTAGTGCCTGTAACTCTGAGACTCTTCGTGCTGAGGTTATTGCCAGAAGCAGAGCAGTTTTCCATGACACATTTTAATTCTGCTGAATTGGCTGGCTCAAAAGGAGGTAAAGTTAGTTTTTCCAAGACAAAGTTGAGGTCCCAAGTTGGTGCTGGTGCTCTCTGGGGCGGTCTTATGTTTTTAGCCCCTCTGAGGTACTGTTTTAATAATGGATGAGAGAAAATAGGAGGATCCATGTTGTAATGAGCTGAGATGGCAGAGGCGTGGATCTTAATGGATGAAAAGGATAGGCCTTTGTCCAGCATCTCAGTTAAGTATTGTAATATCTGAGGAATATTTGGAGCAAGAGGGTCAAAGCTTTGAGCCTGGTTCCAGGCGCAGAATCTCTTCTACTTTTCTGAATAGGATTTCCTGGTACTGGGCCTCCTGGCCTCCAAAATGACATCCATAACAGGTTTAAGAGAGAGGTGTTGGCTGCTTGGCTAAGTAATCTGCCATGCAGCCAGGTTTAAGGTTTTGAGTTGGCTGTGCAGGATCTGATTGTTTTGTTGAGTCAGAAGTTGATGAATTTGAGGTAAAATCCATGCTGGGCCTTCAGTCAAGTTCTTTAAGATTGGGTACCAGTGCTGGTGTGGCCAGTCTGGGGCAATCAGGATCATTTTTGGCCTTTCTGGTCTGGCTTTTAGGAGTACCTTTGAAAGGAGAGGCAGTGGTGGGAAGGCATAAACTTTTAGGGTTTTCCAGCTGAACGAGAGAGCATCCACTTTCCATGCTTGCGTGTGGTAAGTCCTTGTGCAGAATTTCTGCAGTTGGCAGTTCAGAGGGGAGGTAAAAAGATCTATGTCTAGGCACCCCCATTTTTGTGTTATGCTGAATACTTGCGGATTTAATTTCCACTTGTGAGGATCCATGATGTTTCTGCTTAAGTCGTCTGCCAGAGTATTTTACTTTCCTGGCAGGAATTGTGCTTGCAGATGAACTGGATAGGTCAGTGCTGTGTTCAACAAAGTCATGGCTTGTCTGTAGAGGGGATAGGAATGAGTGCCCCCTTGCTTGTTTATGTACCACATAACTGTGGTGTTGTCAGTCTTTAGTAATAGTTGTCCTGGATGCAGAAGGTCCTTGAAAGCTGTTAGGGCATTTTGTACAGCTAGCATCTCTTTTTGATTGATGTGAAGATGCATTTGGTCTGCAGCCCACTTGCCCTGAATGCCCACTTGCCCTGAATACATTTTCCTGTCATGTGTGCTCCCCAGGCGTAATCCGAAGCATCTGTTAGTGTCTGCCTGGCTGTGGGTAAAGTGAAAGGCTGTCCCTTGTTGTGGTGACATGCCTGTGTCCACCATCGAAACTCCTGTTGTAGGCAGGGAACAAGTGGTATTACTGTTTCCAAACTGTGACAGTGTTGAGTCCAAACATTTTTTAGGTACCATTGTCATTTCCTCATATGCAGTCTGGCATATGGTATTAGTAGTATGCAGGACACCATGAACCCCAAGGCCTGCAGAATTATTCTTGCAGGGAGTTGGGTTTTTGTTGCCATCAATTGAAAGTACTGAGTCAGTTGTCTTTGTTTGTCTGGCATGAGATAAGCCATCTGGGCTGTTGTATTTAAGCTGGCACCCAGGAATATTATCTCTTGTGAGGGCACTAGTTTTGACTTCTTTTCGTTTACTGTGTACCCTAAGCAAATTAGCAATCTTTTTTACAAACGCCAGATGCTTTAGAAGAATGTCCTTGCTCTCTGCTTGAATAAGACAGTCGTCCAAGTAGGGATACATTTGAATTCCTTTTTGTCTGCAAAATGCAATTACTGGTGCCAGGCATTTTGTGAAGACCCTGGGTGCAGTAGATAAGCCAAAGGGCAGTGCAGAGAATTGGTAATGCATTGTGCCAGCTATGAATCTGAGGTATCTTCTGCAATTTTGTCTGATTGGGACATGCAGGCATGCCTCTTTGAGGTCCAAAGTAACAAGCCAAGCCTTCTTGCCCAGCATGGGAAGAAGTTGCTGTAGTGTCAACATTTTGAATTTCGGAGCATCCAGGTAAGTGTTTAGAGTAGATAGGTCCAGTATGGGTCTCCAGGCTTTGTCCTTTCTGGGGACCAAGAAAAGTCTTGAGTAAAATCCTTGTCCTTGTTCCTGTTGTGGCACTTTCTGAATAGCTCTCATGTCCATGAGGGCTGTAATTTGTTTTTGTGCCTCTGCCCATTGATTTTGTGGCAGGTCTGGCATTCCTTTTGGCCTTGGTAGAGTGTGAAAGTGGAACCTGTAACCTTGAGACACAATATTCAGAACCCATTTGTCTTGGGTGATTATATGCCAGTTTTGTGAAAAAAGTGCTAGTTTTCCCCCTATGGGAGCGGCCAAAAGGTAAGTCCTTGGCATCTGAAGGGAGAAGTCATTGGGACTGTTTTCTATAAGGTTGTGACTTGTCTTCTCCTCCTTCTAGGGTTGAAGCACCCCACTGTTGTGGTCTTAAGAGCCTTGGGCTGAGATCTGCCTCTTGGGCGTGTGTATCTGCCTTTTTGTGGTCTGTCTGACACTGGAAAGGACCAATTTTTTAGAAGGCCAATTTCTGCTAAATCGAGGTGGCTGTACCTGTAAGAAATCCTTCACTGTTTTCATAGATTTTGCCTTATCCTCCGTTTTCGTTAATACCTCTTCTGCCTTAACACCAAACAAGATATCATGCTGTAAGGGAGCATCCAATAATTTTGCCTTAACATGATCAGGTAAACCTTGTTCTTTTAACCAAGCATGCCTTCGAATCACAGATCCTGTAACTGCGGCTCTACAAGAAAGCTTCTAATGAATCAAAACCATATAGCAGAATATGTTTTCCCACTTGTTCAGCTGCATGCAATAAATCCTGCATTTCCCTATAGTCAGGACCTTTTGAGCTTGTAAGCATTTTCTGTTTTAACAGAGACATTAAATATTGTTGGTATTTAAGCATGTGGAACTGGCAATTTAAAGCCCTTACTGCTAAAGTTTCAGAAGTGTAAACTTTCTTCCCCCATCTATCTAATGCTCTAGAATCCCTGTCAGAGGGAACTGGATTTTTAGCATTGGAAGCCTTTACCCCTTTGGGACCCTGGGAAATAGTTTCTGGGTCAGCAGCAGGGTTTTTATAAAGAAATTTGTGAGAGTCAGGGACTCTGTAGTACCTATCTGGCTTGACTTGTGCTGGGGGCAAAGAATCAGGGGTTAAACTGGATTCAGAGAACACATCATCCACAATATCTAACACAGGCATAATAGCAAGGGGCCTGTGCTGAGGCAATAAAAGAAAATCTCTGAACCTTTTCTTGGATTCTGAATAATCCTGGCTCTCCCAATGGAAATGCTCCCTCATGGTATGTAAAGTTTCCCCAAAAGAGTAATCCTCAGGAAGAGAGGCTGAAGGGATTGATTCTTCAGCATCAGAGTCCTCATAGGGGGGTAAAGAGTATCCCTGGTCTGAACAGGAATCAGAAGAAATGGAAACCTGGTCAGAGGAATCATAGTCTGTATCCTGCCTAGGCCTTTTATCAGGAGGGGGATGGGAACCCCTGATCAGAGTAATTAGGTCTTCAGCCATTTTTAGCATCTGTTTTTTAGGCATGGAGGCCTGTCCAGGTGAATGCTGTACTTGTTTCTTTGTCTTTAATGGAGTTTTAGACTTGGTTGTTGTTTTGATGGTAAGCTGTGAAGGTCTGAAAACACCCTCAGAAGCCGATGCCTGCTCAGCGGCTCTGGACCCATCTGAGGGGTTAATTTCCGTAGGCCCAATACCTTGAGGTTCCAGAGGCCTAGAAATCTCCACATGGGAGTTGGAGGCAGCCTGTGGCTCTGAGGTAGCGGGTTTCAGGGGCTGCGAAAGCGCCTCACTGAGAACCGGCGACTGGCCTAGAAGAGGCTTCATCGTTGATTTTGGACCTCGGGTGCCTGTCCTTATCTTTGTCTTTGCGTTTTTTGTGTATTCCGGTCGTCGGTTGTTCCGACGGCATGGTATAATTGAACCTTCGGCCAAAATAATGGCGAGCAAAATCAAACTGACGTTTAATAGTGCGCTTGTTAAATCTAGCACAAAACCGACAACTAGTGACGTCGTGGTCTGGGCCTAGGCATGGAATACAGTAAGAATGAAAATCCTTATGAGGTATTTGCTTCCCACAAGAAATGCAATTATTAACTTTTACTGACATCGGTCTGAGGCAAGAAAAAGTTTCCCCAAAGGGGTACTTAGCTTTATTGAAGACTTCGGTTCTGAAATTCGAATTCGAAAATCTCAGGAGTCGGCCGACCAGCACTTGCTAACTGCTTTTGCTTCGGGCACCGCGAGGGAAGAAAGACTGAAGAAAATGGCGCCGGCTGCATCTTATATACCCCTGGCGCACTGACGTCAGGGAAGAAGCGACAGCAAGTGACGCCGGACTAAGACTTTGTAACTCTGGCCGACTGCGGGACCGCCTGACAGCAGGATTACCCAAGTGTAATGACTGCAGCAGTGAAACACGAACATCATTATACATCACTTATAATCTACTCAATCAATTTCACTGTGGTCTTGAGGCAGGCAATGAGAATTTCTTACAATTTATTATTTTCCTTAATTTCTTATACAGTTTAATACAGGAGTTCCAACAGACAGGTTTATTCCCAAAGTTATCACTACCATTTAGGGTAGACAGGTATGGACTTTTCTATGCAGCTATCCAGGTGCTGATAATTTCCAAAGTATGAAAACACATTCAACTGTCATTACAATTTATAATGGAGTAGAAAAACTGGTTAGACAGGCAATTAATTGGCATACCTAACAGCATGTCAAAGAGTTATAACAGAGAATTAGTAAACTTATTTTAACAAGGCCTTATAAGTAGAAGTGAAAAATGAACAAAGCAAGATACAGAAATGTATAAGAAACTAGATGTGGTGCAGGGGGGTGAGGCTCCAATTCAATAATGAAGAAACAGATTTGTTGTCAACCCTAGGGATGACCAGCTCACACGAGTGAAACAAATGGGCCACTTGGATAATTTTAGTAGAGCCAACAGGTAGAGTCCTGCAAAGAAAGGGGGAGGGATGAAATAAGTTACAAAATTGGATTATAAAAAAGCTTATAAAAGATAAGGGCGATTATACAAAATTTAAATGGGGAAAGATGCTGGGTATCACTGAATGCAACAACTCTTTCTTTCCAAAATGATTTACTATGTACTTTTCATAATGACAAGACAGATTTATACAGAGCTCTACAATGCAACGAAAGGAAAACAAAACATGGGAATGTCTGATCTGGCACCTTTGGAAGCTATCCTAAGCTAGAACTCCTCCCTTTGTTCCTATAATGCAATTCTCTTCCACACACCCACCCCCGACCTCTAGATTGAGTTTGACAGCTTATGAGCAAGAATACAGGGAAAGTACAGTTGTGTACACTTACCATAAATGTAGATGTTAGGGTGTATTCACTGCTGCAGTCAACACACTTGGGTTATCTGCCTGCAGGTAGCCCTCAGTCGGCCCGAATACCAGAGTCTTGGGATTTCTGCGTCGGATGCTGTCGCCTCATAGGTTCATAGGTTAATACTAGGCTATCTGCCCAAGGGCATTTATAAGCCTAGCCAGAGTGTGTTTGGCTTTTGCCACCCTTTTAGATTAGTTGACTGTGCCTCTGTATAGTAGGTCACAGAAGGTAGCCCTTTTAAGGTTAGTTTACTGTACCACTGTCAAGCAGGGACACAGTCCCAGGGGTAAATTTACGATCTCCCATCCACTCAAGATTTCTCTTGAAGAGGGTCAGTGAGGGGCTCTGCCTAACATGGATTGGGATTTTGTTCCAGAGTGAGGGGAGCCTCTGGGATATGAATCTGTCCCTCCAGCTTGTCCTATTTATTTCTGTGCTGAGGTTCAAGTCCCTGGAGCGTGTAGCTCTAAGGGATTTGGATTTCTTGAGGTGGAGCATGTCCATTCATTCTGGGTTGGACATGGCTTTATACGTCAGACACAGATCGCCTCTGAGTAGGCGGTACGCAACTGAGTAGAGCTGGAGCTTCTTCAGTCGAACTGCATAGGGCATCTGTTTGAGTCCCTTGATCCTCTTGGTGAGGTACTTTTGGGGTCTTTCCAGTTGCTGCAGGTGTCGGGTAAGGTACATCCCAAATGGGGCATTGTATTCAATTATGGGCCTGATAAGTGATGAGTAGAGGGGAACAATGACCTCTCTTGATCTAGATGTGAACCCTTTCGTGATAAGGTGGGCTATATAGAAGGTCTTTCTAACCACTTTGGTAACGTGATTGTCAAAGGAGAGATTGCTATCTAATTGGGTCCCCAAGTCCCTAATTACTTCTTCCGTACTTAATGGATTACCACCTATGTGGTAATTTGTGGGCACTTTGTTTTTCCCAAAGGGGATGACTATGCACTTTTTAGCATTTAGCTTTAGGCCATGGCTCTGGCACCAGTTATCCGTCTCTGTGAGACCCTTTTGGAGAATGCTTGTGTCATCCGGAGAGTCGATTATGGCATCCAGTTTGCAGTCATCTGCGAACTTGGTCAGCCATAGTCCACCCGTGTTAGCCTGTACCTCGGAGAAATATATACCGAACAAGAGAGGTCCCAGGACTGAGCCTTGTGGGACGCCACTTGTAACTGGTTTAGAATCTGACATGGCACCTGCTATTCTGACCATGTGAGTTCTATCCCTGAGCCAGTTTGCAACCCATCTTGTGACATAGGGGTTGATATTTAAGTTGGTGAGCTTATTTATGATGCCCGAGTGGGGTATTGTGTCGAAGGCTTTTGCGAGGTCTAGGTAGGCTGTGTGGACTACCTTCCCTTCATCTATGGCTTTGGTAACTGTTTCAAAGTCGACCAGGTTCAAGAGGCAAGATCTGCCCTTAACAACGCCGAATTAAGTAGGATCCAGTGTCTGGAGGTTCCCAATGTCTTTGTTTATGGGCCACTTGGATAATTTCTTATCAGGTCGTCAGGGGTATAAAAACATGCAGCAGACACCATTACATCAGTTTTTCTTGCCCCATATGTCAGGAGCCCCCAAAATAGGAAGCAATCAAATGGTGTGGAGCACCTCCAGCAAAAAGAAAATATTTCCATAAGATATGGCCAAACAAGAGGATAGGTAGAAAGTATAGAAGGACAGGGGGCTGGAGGGAGGGTAACTAGGACTGCAACAGTGAATACACTTGAACGTCTACATTTATGGTAAGTGTACACAACTGTACTATGTTCTTCATGTTTCACTGTTGCAGTCATCACACTTGGGTTGATTCCTAAAGCTGAGGAAGGGTGGAAGCAGTCAAGAAGTAGTAGGGCTGGGCTAGCAGGCCTTGTAAGACTGCTGTGGCAAATCCAGCTCTGGATTTGGCAAAGGCAGGTAATTGATAATGCTTGGTGAAGGTGTGTACAGAACTCCAGGTTGCAGCTTCCAGGATGTCACCAAGAAAAGCTGTAGAGGCTGAGGTAGCCCTCGTGGAATAAGGCCTGATCCCCTGTGGAGTAGGTTTGCCATGGTGTTTGTAGCAGAAATGGATGCAGTGTGCTATCCATTTAGATATGGTTAGTTTCGAAATGGCCTTGCCCTCTGCCCCTGTAGCAAAGCTGAACAGCAGCTGGTCAGATTTTCTGAAAGGTTTAGTCCCGTCAAGGTATAACCTGAGCTGTCTGTGCACATTGGAGTGCAGGATCCTTTCCCATTTATTCTGAGGATTAGGAAAAAAGGTTGGCAAATGGATGGATTGGTTTAAAGCCACACTGGATACCACCTTGGGCATAAAAGATGGGTAAGTCCTGAGGGAAACCCTGTCCGCATGGAAGATAATGAAGGGTTCACAGCCTTAAAGGCCTGTAACTCAGACACTCTTCTTGCTGAAGTGATGGCTAGCAGTAAGGCTGCTTTCCAAGAGAGGAATTTTAACTCTGTTGTAGCAGCAGGCTCAAAAGGGGGAAGCGTGAGCTTCTCTAGTACAAAGTTAAGGTCCCAGGCAGGAGTGGGAGCTCTCCTTGGGGGTCTTAAATTGTTAGCTCCTCTCAGGAACTGTTTGATCAGAGGGTGAGAAAAGAGGGGTGGGCTCAGTATTGTAATGAGCTGAGATGGCAAAGGCATGAATCTTAATTGATGAAAAGGAGAGGCCTTTGTGGAGCAGCTCTGCTAGGTAATCTAGGATATGAGGCAAGGAGGGCACGGATGTGTCCTTCCCTTGAGACTGGCTCCAAGAACAGTATCTACTCCACTTTTCTGAATAGGATTTCCTAGTACTGGGCCTCCTGGCCTCATGGATAACATCTAGCACCTGTTTGCTGAGGGCTGCTGGTGGTGTATTCAGGGAATAAGCCAGGCTGCCAGGTTCAGGGTTTGTAGCCAAGGATGCAAAATCTGTCCCTCCTGCTGGGACAGCAGAGAGGGGGGGGTCTGCTGTAGGTGCCAGGGTGGCACTGCTGTCAGACTGCGTAGGAGTGGGTAGCAGTGCTGGTGTGACCAGTCTGGTGCAATAAGGATTGTCCTTGGCCTGTCCTGTTTGATATTGAGGAGTACCTTTGGAAGGAGGGGTAGAGGGGGAAAGGCATAGACTGAGAAGTTTTCCCATGTGAAGGATAGGGCATCCACTTTCCAAGCTTGGCTGTGGGGAATTCTGGTGCAAAATTTGTTTAGTTGATGGTTTTGGGTAGACGCAAAGAGGTCCACCTCTGGTGTTCCCCATCTGTATATTAGAAGTTTGAATGAGTTTGGTTCCATTTTTCACTTGTGTGGGTCCATTAGAGTTTTGCTTAAGTCGTCTGCCAATGAATTTTGTTTGCCTGGCAGGAAATGAGCTTGCAGGTGCACTTGGTTGCTTAAGGCTGTGTTCCACAATGTCATGGCTAACCTGCAGAGTGGGTAGGAGTGAATTACCCCTGCTTGTTTATGTACCACATAACTGTGGTGTTGTCCGTCTTTATCAGTAGTTGTCCTGGCAGGATAATGTATTTGAAGGCTGTCCGTGCATTCTGTACAGCTAACATTTCTTTTTGATTGATATGTAGGTGAATTTCTCCTGGGTTCCATTTGCCTTGAATGCATTTGCCTGCCATGTGAGCCCCCCATGCATAGTCTGATGCGTCTGTTGTCAGAGTTTGGACAGCAGGGGGTTGTGAGAAAGGGAGTCCCTTGTTGTGGTTGAAAGCCTCTGCCCACTAAAGGAACTCTGTCCTTAGGCAACGAATGACAGGAATCACTGCTTCCAGGTCCTGGGAATGTTGACACCAGAGACTTTTTAAGTACCACTGGAGTTTCCTCATATGCAGTCTTGCATATGGAATCAGTAGAATACATGAGGCCATGAACCCTAGGGCTTGCAGTATTTTTCTTGCAGATAGCTGGGTTTGGGTGGCCAGTAGTTTGAAATAAGCTGTCAAATAAACCTGCTTTTCTGAAGTGAGGAATGCCATCTGGGAAGTTGTGTTCAAGCTTGGTCCCAGGAATACAATCTTTTGGCTGGGTACCAGATGTGATTTTTTTTCATTGATGGTATACCCCAGAGAAGTTAGGAGTCTCTTTTCAAATGTCAGTTGCTGAAGTAGCAATTCCTGACTGTCCGCCTGAAATCAGGCAATCGTCCAAGTATGGGTAAATTTGAATATGTCTCTGCTTGCAGTAAGCAATGGCTGGAGCCAGGCACTTTGTGAATACCCTGGATGCAGTAGATAAGAGAAGTGCAGAGAACTCATAGTGCATAGAACCTGCCCTGAAACAGATATTTCCTGCAAGATTCCCTTATGGGGGTGTGCAGATCTTTTAAGTCTAGGGTGACTAGTCAGGAGTCCTTGGCTAGCATAGAAAGGAGCTGCTGGAGTGTAAGCATTTTGAATTTTGGTACCACCAGAAAGGTGTTTAGGGTTGACAGATCCAGAATAGGGCGCTAAGAGTTCTCTTTCCTGGGCACCAGGAACCTGGAGTAGAAACCCTGTCCCCTTTGCTCTGTTCGCACAGGTTGAACAGCCCTGATACTGAGAAGAGAAAGTACTTGCTTTTGGGCCCCTGTCCACTAGTTTGGAGGAAGGTCTGGCAATCCGCTTGGGGTTGGCAGAGAGTGGAAATAGAATATGAACCCCTGAGATACAATGTTTAAGACCCATCGGTCCTGGGTAATATACTCCCATTTTTTTGCATGCTGGGCAAGTTTTCCTCCTAGGGGTGCAAGTACTTGGGCATGGCTGGGAAGGGTTAAAGACAAGTCATTGTGAACTTTTTCCATAGGGGATGGCTTACCACTCCCAGTTTTTGAGAAGGGAGCACTCCATTGTTTAGATCTGTGTACACCTCGAGACTGTAGTCTTTGTTGTCTGTTGCCCCTGGGTTTGGGTTAAGAAGGTCTGGAAGGGACGGGAAAAGACCAATTTTTTGAAGGCCAATGCCTACTGAATCTAGGTGGCTGTACCTGCAAGAAATCTTTTAACAGTTTGCATGGATTTAGCTTTTTCTTCCATTTTTTTAAAGAACAAATTCTGCTTTAGAGCCAAACAAACATTCTTGGTTTAATGGCGCATCAAGTAATTTTGCCTTGACATAGTCTTGCAAGATTTGTTCCTTCAGCCAAGCATGCCTTCTCAAAACAGACCATTAAGTCTTGTAAGTCCTTATTTTCTGCACAATCAGGAATCAACATTTTTTTTGTTTAATTAGATCAATAATATGCTGCTGGTACTTCAATATATGAAACTGGCAATTTAAAGCCCTGATGGCAAGAGTTCCAGAGGTATATACCTTCTTACCCAATCTGTCTAGAGCCCTAGAATCCTTGTCCGAAGGGGTAGTGTTTTTGGCTGTAGAAGCCTCAATACCTTCAGGTCCCTGGGAAATGGTCTCTGGATTCGCAATGGGATTTTTAAAGAGAAATTTGAAAGAGTCAGGTACTCTGTAATATCTGTCAAGCTTTCTAGGAGCAGGTGGTAAAGTATCAGGGGTAAGGCTGGATTCCATGAAGACATTATTCCCAGCGGAAATGCTCTTAGGGTATGCAAGGTTTCACCGAAAGAAAGGTCCTCTGGGGGGGAGGCTGAGGGAATTGACTCCTCTGCATCTGAGCCCTCATAGGTAGATAAGGGTATGTCCTGGTAATCACAGGGGTCAGAGTCATCAGACTCATGGTCTGAAGAATCTGAAGGAAAATCAATTCTTTGCCTTTTAGAGGGGGGAGGCTGGCTTCCCCTAATTAAAGTAACAAGGTCTTCAGCCACTCTAAGCATTTGTTTCTGTGGCATGGGAGCTTGAGAATGTGCTTTGGTCATCTGTTTCCTAGGCGTAGTACGAACTCTGGGCCTGAGAAATTCGGTAGATTTAGTCATTAACAAAGTAGTCGGTTCAATACGAACATCGGAAGGTCTGAATACACCCTCAGAAGCCAGTGCCTGCACAGCGGCTCCAGATCCATCCAAGGTAGAGACATCCTCAGGTTCCATAGTTGAAAGAAGCATCTCACGGCATACTGGACTCCGAATGGCTCTCAGCAGAGGCCTGCGAATTTGCAGAAGCGGGTAACAGGGGCTGCGAAAGTGCCTCACTGAGTACTAGTGGACTGGCGACTAGCTTAATGGAAGCGTTGTAGGCAGGTTTGGACCTATGCGGTCTGTCTTTATCTTTGTGTTTTTTCAGAAAGTCTGTAGACTGATGGCTTACCGACGCCATTTCGAAATATGGAGAAAGAGAGCGGAAGAATTTAGAGACAAAAATAGCCCAACGATGAATAGTTCGGGCGTTGAACAAGGCACAAAACCAACAAGGGATGTCGTGGTCTGGGCCTAAACAGGTGATGCAGTAAGAATGAAAATCTCTGTGACATATTTGCTTTCCACAGGCAAGACAATTGTTAACTTTTTCTGACATTGGTTAGAGAGCAAGAAAAAAGGATCCTCAACGGGGTACTTAGCTTTAGAAGACTTCAGGTTTGAAACTCGAAAAACGAAAATTTCAGGTAGCTGCCGACCGGCACTTGCAAACTGCTTCTGCTTCAGGCTCCTGCGTGGCAAAAAAAGCTGATGGAATGGTGTTACGGCTGCATGTTTTACACCCCTGACGTCATGGATGAGGCGACAGCACCAGACGCAGAAATCCCAAGACTCTGGTATTCGGGCCAACTGAGGGCTACCTGCAGGCAGATAACCCAAGTGTGATGACTGCAACAGTAAAACATGAAGAACATCTACAAATTTATTCTAACATGCCCTAAAACAGAAGCATTATCTTACATTGATTCCTGTAGGTTTCTGGTATGTCGACTAGAATAGTACAGGAGCAAAGAAGAAGGGAAGGTGGGTATTCTTCAGTGTATGAACTTGGATCATGAAGATCTATCATTATGTAAGTACATAACTTTGGTATCATACATGATCCAGTTCACACACTGCAAGAGAAGGACCAAGTCCCAAGCAGTCCACACTGGGTGACATCAACACCAGAATGCCACAGAGGGTGATGGCCCCTAAGACCGACCTGAGGTTTGACATTACATTTAGCTTAGTGTCTTACAAAAGTGTGCAGTGACACCCATATCACAGCATGACAAATATCCTCAACTGATAAAATTTTGAAACAAGCTGAAGTAGCAGCAACTGACCTTGTTGAATAAGCTCCAAGTTTACATGAAACACCCTGTCACTGAAGTGTTACAGCGGGTGAAACAGGCCAGTCATCTGGCTAAACTAACTTTGGAAATGTTTTGACCAAGCCTGTTATGAGGAAGGAAGTGAAAAGCACATTATTTTCCCCCAAATAATCTGTGTGGTGTACGTGAAATCTTAGCTACATATGAATATCTGGAAACTACAACTTATACACTTTCCCTTGTTGAAAAATGGATGAAGACTGGCAAATTTATGGACCAAGTTGAATATAACTAAGCATGAAAGTTGGATTTACTGTTAGTGTTACCCTATTTTCATTAAAAATATAGCCAACAGCATACAGTTCTGAAACTCTTCTGGCTGAAGTGATGGCCACTAGTTTATTGCTGTATCATACCACTAATACATTTGAGTGTATGGTAACTGCACCCTGAGAAAAAAAAGGCCCTGAAAAAACAGCACTGCAAGACTTTCCTAAACTGTAGGGTGCTTATGTGCAAGGTGGCCTTTTGCAGAGTCCAGTTCCCTTGGATCGTATTTCCAAGGAAGACTCATTCATGGTGATTGTAAACAACAAAAAGTGATGCCTTTTGTCAGAGTAAAACAGTAAAGCTATTACTGGATTTCTATGACAAGTTTTGGCTATTCGTATAGGTTGTTCAAATGTGTTTTCTAACAGACCACCGAACTTTAAAAGTTCACTGTAGAATCCTCATATAAAATCTAGCCAAGGGTGGCATGAATATTCACAGTTACCACACTCCTAGTACTACTAAGATGATGGCTGCTGATGGATACTGGTGAAGCACAATAGTAGTTTGACGAAAGACTTAATTGGAGGAATTCTCTCTCATGGATGACTGACCAGCTTCAATCTGGTATCTAGGTACATACTAGGAACGTCAGTTCCTGCACTGGCTCCAGCTATGAATGTCCATGGTTTACTGTAATTCCCACTGAAAGGCAGAGATGTAGTAACCCCTTGTGTAAACCAGACACTTTCTTCAGGTAAGCCATGAGCAGGTCATCTAGGTAAAGGAAGGCTTATTCCCAGCAGCCTCAGCTGAGATGTGACTTCTGCCATTCATTTGCTAAAACACCCTGGGGCTGCAGTGATGTCAAAAGGCTGTGCTTTGAACTGACAGTGACTTCCTCTCAAAAGAGTAAGTGCTTCCTGTTCACCCTTGCTATCCTTGAGTGTAGGTAGGAGTTCAGGACACACTGAAGGCACAGGAAGTCTGACTGCAGCACAACCATCCAGACCTTGGTTTCCCTTAAGAAAAGATTTAGGAAACTGAGATTCAGTACTAGCCTGGGGTCCTTTGCCTTTCTGGGAACTAAAACAAACCTGTAATAAAACTTGGAGCTTACTTGATCTGGTGGGATCCTCTTGGATGGCTCTTCTTGCTAGCAAGTTGGATACCTCTAATTTTGCTGCCATTTTTGTCAAGGTGGGACATATAGTAGTGTCTAAATGTCAGACTTTAGAATCTCCAAAAACGGAACTGAAAAGCCTCTCTATATAATCTCTGATGCATTTGTCCTGCATGATGTCAAGCCACGTGAATGGATGTAGGAATATCTGCACTATAACTGCCTCCAGAGGTGGGCAAGTCCTTATGGGTGCTTCTATTTGTTCTCAGAGGGAGAATTACAAAACTCTCAATTTGGAAGTTCACTTCTGCCTCTGTGGCAGTGTCTTGATGGAGAAACCCCTGCTACCTCTTGAGTTTTCGTCAAAGTATTGCAAATAAAACTGGCACTAGGAATTCTTAAGCCAATTGTTCTTGATACCCTTATGATTCTTGGCACATCATCTTTGCTGAATAGTGACCCTTCCTCCATTTTTATCTCTTGTGTTGTCTTCAGCAACTTATCCTTCGCCTATGATCTAAAGTGGGTGGACCCATGTACATCGTATTGGCAAAGAATGCTTTGAAATTTCTTTGAGAATCCACGAAGTCTGAACCAGGCCAATCTCCTCAGTTATGCATGTCTCAACACATCTCACTGCTCCATTTGATGCATTGTGAACCAGGATAATAAAAAGTGACAAAGCTGCTCATGGTTACCACCTATAACTCATTGTCTGTAAATATCACTATATGGCAACTTCTTCAGTTCTAGTGTCTTCTTGGCCAGTTCACTGAAATCCTGTTAGGTGCATCAAGTATTTTAAGACACTAATGGAAAAGCATCCAATGTATAAGCCCACTTTCTCTTTTGATCCACAGCCCTGGAATCCTTATCTTGGGAGGGACAGAGAGACTCTTCTCAGAGGGCCCTATTCTGGTGGAAGCCTTTACCATGGTCAAGTCAGCAAGGGGAGCCTTACACTTCAGTGTCTCTTTTCCAAGGGAGGCCACATCTTGTTCAGTTTCAGTGGGACTGGCTCAGCAACATTGGGCTCTTGCCATGTCCTCTCCACAACTAAAATCAATCATTTGGTCTGCTGGAGGGACCCACTGAAGCTGTAGAAGCAGACTGAAAAGACTCCTGAAGAAACCCTTCCTCAAGGGACGTGAGGTCTGTGGGCTATGACGTAACTCAAGGATTTCACAAAATCTGTGGTTTTCTTTTGGGGATAATAAACAGTAACGCCCTAACAGTAAAAGCAGTAAAACAGAGAAAATTGCAGGAAACAGTCAAAATACTCAGCAACAATATAATTAAATATAATATAATGAAGATATAGCAAAAAAAAAAAAAAGTAATTGCGTAATCACTAAAACACCAAGTAGGAAGGACCTTTGAGAGAAACAAAGCCAACTGTCAAAAAATGTAGACACAGTGTCTATAAATTGTAATACTCTTTGTAAATATAGCTCTGAATAAAAGCAAGGCTCTTCTTCCTTTACTGGGGATAAAATACAACAAACGTTCACTATATCACTCAAGCAAAGGAGGTTCCATTTAAAGTTTGTAAGGAGCAAATTAAATCTGGTGGTTACAGAGAGAAGAGCTGTATTACGGGAACAAAAGGAGGTGCTCGAGCTTTGGTAACCTAACTATGCCAGATCAGGCATGTCTGCAACTGCCAGTTCTTTTGTGGCAGTGTACAAACTGAATTACATTAAGACTATATGGGTATAAAAATCAGATGACTGGTACATAATCAAAAACATGCAGAGAGGTGTTGAATTGAAAAGGCTTAGCAATAAGAAGGAAGAAAAAGATTTAAGAGTAAGAAATGGGTTAGAGAGTAGACTGAAAAGCAACAGTCAAAGGTATAGAAAAAAAAGCTGCATAAGTAGATCAAGGAAAGGGAATGCTGCTGGGCCTGATGGGACGAGAAAAGAAATCTACCTACAGCAGCAGGAAAAATAGGCCAAGTTATTAAAGTATTTTAAAATATGCTTAAAAATTATACATAAAGGACCTCCGAGGCTCCAAGGTCTCAGATCTGACAGAGGGAGATGGGGCTCTTGGAGCACAGCCCGGATCGGAAACCAAGGATGCTGGACTCTGATCTGGGGAACTGCGATCCAAGAGCCTCAGCCTTTTGGCAGGATGATTCCTAGAGGAAGAAGACTTCCTTTTGGGATCTGGTGAAGGCTTAGAAGGAGGACCAGAAACCAAAGGACCCCCTCTGGCAAGCCAGTGAGCAGGAGCTTGTTAGTGCTCTCCAGGAGAGCCCTGGGGTTGAATCCAGCACAAATGTCACATTCAGCCTCAGGATGTGGCTCCCCCAGACAATAAACACACTCCTCGTGCATGTCGGAATGAAGCATTTTCTGACCACATGAGCAGCACCTTTTAAACCCAGTGGGCTTCTATGACATTGCACACACACGCACACATCAAACACCCACCACCTGCACACTGGACAACAAAAGGGGGTGGGGGGAACAAGGCAGAAAAGGTAAAAAGACTAAAAAAAGAAAACTACCCAAGGAACCTGGGGAGAAAAAGGGCAGAACCCGGGGAAGGGACTAAAAAGATAAGTTTTAAACCACTACAGGGAGGGGAAGAAACTAACTGGAAGAGACCACTAGGAAGACAGGTTAGACAGGAGAGGAAAAACCCTGGGGGGGGGGGGTACTTATCTGAAATTGAAGGCCTGAGCTACAGGAAGCACACCCAAATGAAATCGCAGCAAATGAGATCTGAGGGTTGTGGGCAGCAAGGGATCTTGGGAAGAGGAGGAGCTTAAGCTCAGGAGCTGTCCTCTTAGTTGCCAGCTCGGATCCTAGACCCATCCGTTATCAATAATGACACGGACAGTATCAGATCCAACTTTTCTTGATTACCATACAAATTCTATCCTTAAATTCCAGTGTCCCTTATTTTCTTTGCAAATGGCACTAAACATGATGCAAATAAAAAGAGGAAAGAGGACACCCCTACCTGGTTCAGGCAACTTATCAAAACAGAACCCTTCCACTTTAAATTTTTGCCTCTGATCCCTCACATATCCTCCTAGTTAACCATAATATTATTGCATTAGAGAATAAAAATGCTTCCAATGCCCTACTCATAAAATGAGAAGTTATGTACCTACCATAACGTTCCATGTTAGTAGTCTTCTCTCGCCTTCTTTCTTGCTGGATGGGTTCGGAGCCGAACCTCAGCTCCGACTCGGCCACTTACTAAAGCTCGAGAGCTAATTTTACCAGCTCGAGGCAACCCTATATCCCATGATGCTAGGCGATAACTACCCAGATCTCGTTTGGTAGCTGAAAAACAACCTAGGCAATATAGTCCTCCAACTGGAGAGGAGGAGGAAAAGGATAACACCGAAAGGATCGCTATCTAAGCTGAAGTTACCCTAGGACAAGGTATTTGGCTGAAAATGCAAGATCAGGACCCTTCAAAGAAGGGGGAAAAACTTCTCGGTCTGTCCAGGCTAGGGGGATGGCGGGCGGGAAGCAAGAAAGAAGGCGAGAGAAGACAACTAACATGGAACGTTATGGTAGGTACATAACTTCTCAATGTTAAGTTGTCAAGCTCGCCTTCATTCTTACTGGATGGGACTGCGTCCCTAGCACCTTCATCCTTGGTGGCTCATTGGAACGGACTCTTGAGAACGGTGGAACCAAAGTTTGCCCTGCTTCTGGAGGCAATGTCCAATTTGTAATGCGATACAAAGGTATGAGGAGAAGCCCATGTGGCTGCCGCGCAAATAGTGTCTATTGGTAGTCTGGCTTGAAAGGCTGTTGATGTGGCTAGTGCCCTGGTTGAATGGGCTCTTGGCCTAGAAGGCAATTCTTTACCTCTGAGTTGGTAAATATACGTGATCAAAGAAGAGAGCCACCTAGACAAAGTTACCTTGGATACTGGAAAGCCTTTCCTATTTTCTGCACAAGATAAAAAGAGTTGATCAGATTTCCTGATTTGTTTAGTTCTGTCCAAATAATATCGGAGCCGACGATGAACATCCAGACAATGCAGTTTTTGCTCCGCCCTGTTCGTATAATTAGGGAAGAAAACTGGGAGGTCAATTGATTGATTTAAATTTGTCTGCGAAGCCACCTTGGGTATGAAAGAGGGGTTCGTTCTTAGAGAAACTCTGTCTTTGTGGAAGACTAAGTAAGGAGGACGAATGAAGAGGACATGAAGTTCAGATACTCTCCTAGCAGATGTAACAGCGACCAGGAAGAGTGTTTTCCAGGAAAGTAATTTCAGTGAACAGGAAGCCGCAGGTTCAAAGGGAGGTAGAATCAAGGATGTTAAAACTAGGTTTAGATCCCACTGTGGTAAAGGATCTTTGATCGGAGGTTTGAGTAAAAAGACACCTCTCAGGAATGCTTTGCAAAGTTTATGGGACATGATGCTGCAGTCTGACAGACCTATGTGAAAATTTGAAATGGCTGCCAACTGAACTTTTACTGTGGAGGATGAAGACCCTGAATGAAAAATTTCAGCTAGGAAATCTAAGACTGAGTGAATTGGAGCAGTGAACAGATCTATATTTCTAGCCTTTGCCCAGAAGGAAAAACGTTGCCATTTACTAGTGTAAATCCTTCTGGTAGAAGATTTAAGGGAAGCTACTATAATATCCCTGACGGGATTTGAAATCATAGGAAGCCTGGCTAGGGACAGAAGTGGAGCAACCAAGCAGTGAGGTTGACAGAATGAAAGGATTGGTGCAGCTGCCCCGACTGATGGGCCAAAAGATTTGGCACTGGATCCAGATGCCAAGGCTGCTCCAAGACATAACGATGCAGGAATGGAAACCATATCTGTCGAGGCCAATAAGGGGCAATGAGAATCATCTTGGCTCTTAAGGCGGTTGCTTTCTGAATTACCTGTGATATTAACGGAAGGGGTGGAAAAGCGTAAAGAAGTCCCCGAGGCCAATCGTGGACTAGAGCGTCTCTGGGGGGGGTGGCCTGGCAGGGGGAAGAGAGTGAAGAAGTCGGGGCATTTGCTGTTTTGAGGTGTAGCAAAAAGATCTCAGCAAGGAAGGCCCCACTTCTGAAAAATCTCTTCCGTCACAGATTGTTTGAGAAACCACTCGTGTGGCATGAGGATAGCTCTGCTCAACCTGTCCGCTATGATGTTGGACTTCCCGGGGATATGCATTGCTATCAGAAACCGCTGAGAAGAGATCGCCCATTGCCAAAGTCTGAGAGCTTCTCGACACAAGGGATAGGACTTGGTTCCGCCCTGCTTGTTGATATACCACACTACGGACATATTGTCCGTTCGGATTGCAATAGTCTCCAGGGGAAGAGAGTCTTGGAGGGCTTGCAACGTCAAAAGCACTGCTCTCATCTCCAGGACATTTATGTGCAGGTGGCATTCGAAAGGTTGCCATGTGCCGTGGACTATCCTGCCCTGAAAATGCCCCCCCCCACCCGATCAGGAAGGCGTACAATGTGACCGTGGTGACCGGAGAGGGGGGAATAAAGGGTCTGCCGTGATGGACTTGATGGGAGGTCATCCACCAAGAGAGATGATTTCTGCAAATTGGAGTTATCATGATCTTGTAGTGCATGGGGAGTTGTTGGAAAGACCATGGGGCGAAAGCATCCACTGTAGAAGACGCATGTAAAAACGGGCAAGAGGAAGAAGTGTGATGGCAGCCGCCATGAGCCCTAATACTTTCAGGACATACCTGGCCTGAATTCTGTCGCTCTGAAGCAGAACATGGACATGATTTTGGATATCTAAAATCCTTTGATCTGTTAGCTTTGCTGAAAGCTGCATGGTGTCCAAGTTGGCGCCTATAAAGGTAATAGATTGACAAGGCGACAAGGCAGACTTTTCGAAATTTATAGAGATTCCTAGCCCTCTGCAAATGTGGATGGTGTAATCTCTGGCCTAAAGAAGTTGATGCCTGGTGGTGGCGGTGAGGAGCCAGTCGTCTAGATATGGAAACACCTGGAATCCTTGATGCCTCAGGTGAGCCGTAACCGCTGCCATACATTTGGTGAACACTCTGGGGGCTGTAGTGAGATCAAAGGGCAGGGCTCTGAATTGGTAGTGACTGGCCCCCAGCCGGAAGCGGAGAAACCTCCTGGAGCGCCTGTGAATTTTGATGTGATAGTACGCATCCTGAAGGTTCACAGAGCACATCCAATTGTCCTTGCCCAGAAAGGGTAGAATGGACTGTAGCGTGACCATCCGGAATCTTGTCTTTTTTACAAACTTGTTTAGTTTGCTGAGATCCAATATTGGTCTCCAGTCCCCTGTTTTTTTTGGTACCAAAAAGAACTTTGAGTAGGCTCCGGATCCTACTTGGTCTGCAGGGACTGGCTGGATGGCCCTTTTTGCTAGTAGTTTTGAAATTTCTAGCACTGCTTGTTCCCTTAGACTGGGTGGAACGTCTGGAAGGGATCCTTTTTGTTGAGTTGGGGTTTGGATAAAGGGAATTTTGTAACCCTCGGATATAACAGACTGTACCCATTTATCTAAAGTAAGGGAGAGACAGGCTTTTGGGTACAGCGATAATCTTCCCCCGACTGCCTCTGAAGGTGGACAGTCGGGCAACATCTCAGGGATGTTGGAAGGGTTTGTCAGAGAGAGACTCTCTGTTACCCTGATTCTGCGGACCCCCCTCTGCCTCTTGGGCGGCGTCTGTTGTTGTTACCCCCTCTGCCTCTGGGGGTAAACTGACCTCTTGCGTCAGGCGTGACTCCTTGTGATTTGCGGAACCACATTTTTCCACCCTTTTGACCTTTAGGATATGGTCTGGAAGGGGTGGAGAAACGGACTCCTATGGCAGAAAGAGTCTTGCCAACTTGCTCGCATCTGGTCAAGGTGTCTTTCACTTGAGGGCCGAACAACGTCGAACCATCAAAGGGGGAGTTAGTGAAGGACGCCTTGAAGGGGTCTGCAAAATAACAAAGCCGCATCCAGGCGTGACGCCTTAAGGCCACACCTGTGCCTGCAGCCCTACTCGCTCTATCGGTTGCATAGGAAATGAGCCGCATGGAGGAGTTAACAATGGAGTTTAGGGTTCCCAGCTGTGAGTTGATTTTCTCTTGGGACCCAGCAGCTGACGGATCCTGTAAAACTTCACCCAACTCTTTGAGAACATCTCTCTGAAGGCGGGTGAAGTGACAAGTAATTCAGCGACTGCATGGCAAAGGTCGCTGAAGAAAACATCTGCTTGCCGTACCTATCCATAGTCCTAGAATCCTTGTTAGGAGGATGGATAGGTACTGAAGGATCGGCTAGTTCCTTCTTGGTGGCTGCAGCCACTACCATGGCATCAACCGGGACACCTTTTGTTAGAAATTGCCTATCCGCTGGAGCCGTAATAAATTTAGAAGGCCTCCGTGGGGTGGGTTCCACCGAATCCGGGGCCATCCACGCCTTCCGTGCCACCACGTCCATAAGGGGGTCGAAAGGCGGAGACACCCAGGAGGTGGAGGATCTAGAACCAAACGCCTCCAGGTAAACAGACTCATCCTCAGAAGGATTAAGGGAAGACCAGTTCCCCCTCTGTTTCAGGATTTCAAGGAGGTCTGATAAGGAGACATCCTCAGAGGGGGACCTTGGGGATCCTTCTGACTCATCCAAGTCGGTATCGGATGTAATGGACTCAGGGGAGTCCACATGCTTCCTCTTACATGTCCTCTTGCGCGGAGGTTCACCTGAAGGGTCAGGAGAAGCCTCGGAAGAGGAAGATATTCCCAGTGGGGAAACCTGAGGCGTTGGGTCTCTGGGCCCGGGAGCAAGATAGTGGGAAGAGACGTCAGCAGGCACTGTAGTGGGAGGAGCTGATGGAGCTGACTGTTGACCGTGCCCTGGGGCTAGTACACTCCTCGTCACCTCGAAGGCTCCCGTATCAGATAGGCCAGAGGGCTCCCGATCCGAAGAGATAGGAACCCCAGGCCGCACCGAAAGGGACGGCTCTGAAGCCGATGTCGGGGCCGAGCTCATCAGCGCCGACGCTCCGAGAGGGAGAACGGGGTCAGACAAGGGTCCGATGCCACTCGCCCCCTCGGAGCCAGCGAGAGAGACCAGGCGCCCGGATCTCTCCAATGAAGGTATCAAGGAGGAGATCGGAGCAGAAGACGACGGAGCCGAAGGGGGAGGTATCAGCTCCGATGCCACAACAGTCACGGCTCCAAGGAGCTCTGGCTCCGAACTCTGAGGGAGAGTCGAAGGAGGAATAGTAGGTAGAGTTGAAATAGCCACTGTCTGATGAGACGGGCATGAAGCATTTGGGCCAGTGCTTGAGATTTTAACAGTCTACTGACCACTCTCTCGAGGTCATGGTCGGAAAGCCTGGACGACCGAGAAGAACGGCTCCGATGGCTCCGCTCCGAGAGCAAGGGCGACCCTGGAGCCGAATGGATCAATTCCAGAGATGGAGATCTGGATCTTTTTCTGGAGATGGATGGAGCCGAAGGAGCCGAAGATACGTCGGCTCCAGCCGGAACCGACCGTGAAAGTAAAGGCTCAGCAGTATCGGCGCCGAGTGGAGCCAAAGTTGGAAGCTGCGGCACCGAAGCATCGGCTCCAGCCGGAGCCGATGTTGCCACAGATGAGCCAGCAGCCGAAGGCTTAGGACTCGGAGCCGATGGTTTTGCTGGCTTTGAGGGCTTCCCTGGCACAGACTTAGGCGGGGAGCCCGCTGGCTTTAATAAGCCCCTTAATATTAATTTGTTCCTGCGCTCCTGCAGGACTCTTGGGCTGAATGCATGGCACACAGGACAAGAGTCCTGCAGGTGCAGGGGTCCCAGGCAGTAAACACAAGAAGTGTGACCGTCTGTCAGAGACATCTTCTGACAGCACGAGTCACACTTCTTGAAGCCTGAGACCTTTGTGTCCTTCGACATAGTACTGTCGAAGAAAAGGCACAAGTAAAAAAACACACACACACACACACACACACACACACACACACCCAATCCAAGCAAACTAGTTAAACAGGGATACACAAGCGCACCACAGACACAGCAGAGAATCCCTGTCAGGAACTAGGAAAGGAGCAGGCCTAAGGCCTAAAGTAGGGGGAGGGATTAAAATGGATAAAAGGGGAAAAACGTTTAGCACCAACGGGAAAAGGGGTATAACATAACTGTTAGCTAACTAAACAAAGAAAGGGAGTGGGAAGGCTAAGTTTCAAAGGTGACTTTGAAGTAACGAAAATCCCAACACTTACCAAGAGCCGGTAAAACGCACCTCGTCAGCGAAGCGGCAAACGAGATCTGGGTAGTTATCGCTTAGCATCATGGGATATAGGGTTGCCTCGAGCCGGTAAAATTAGCTCTCGAGCTTTAGTAAGTGGCCGAGTTGGAGCCGAGGTTCGGCTCTGAACCCATCCAGCAAGAATGAAGGCGAGATTGACAACTTAACATTCCCAGTTTTCTCTGCTGAATGCTTTGTCTGCATCAAGACCCAACAATAGCAGTATTTTCTTACATTTTGCTTCTCTCTGGAGCATCATTGTTCAATTAACGTTGTCAAATGTTTGTCTCCTTTCCACAAAACCACACTGATCCATATCTATCAATTCTGGCAACATCTCTGCAATTATTTTAGTTAGTAAAGACATAAACACTTAATAATCATGACTTAAAATTTAAATGGGCCTATATGAAGCTGGGTCTGATGGGTCTTTAGGTATTATATTCAGCAGAGCTTTCTACCAGGACATTGTTGCTTCCAATCCTATTAAAATACTGTTAAACAAAACCTTCAGGATCTTTATCACTTTCCCTTCTAGCTTTCAATCTTCCCCAGAAATACCATCTATGCCTGGAGATTTCCCTGCAGATTAATTATACATCACCATTTTTATCCATCTCATCTCCTCCTATCTTAACTGTTGAGCCTCCTACTAATTTTTGAGCCTCATCATATTTTAACGTCCACATTCATCTGCTTTTTCACAATTTTTTTTTTTAATTTCTAAAATATGTCTACAGGATCTCCGGTTATTTTTCTTGTTAAAGGCTCCCTAAGTTTGACAACAACCCTTTCTACTTTCTGTTGCCCAAGTTGTTGTGCTAAAAGATTCTGTGCTCTATAATTATCAAAAAACAGTTACTTAACAGCAACCTTTCTAAACTCTTCCATATTATCCAGATACTCCCTTCTTTTCTCTTTATAACTCTGCAATTGCTCCTCTTCTCGTTCTCTTAGGTTCTCCACATTCTACAATACTTTAACCTTGGTCAGCCCCTCTAAATAATTCTTTTTACTTCTTAACTATATTATTTTCTTTTATTTCTACACTATTTTTAAACTTCACTTTCATTTTATCTCATTAACTAGGTATAAGTACTGGAAAAATTTCTACATTCCCCAATTATTCTCGAATGATTTCCACTACCCAGTCCTGAAACTTCTCTCATTTTAACAGGTGGGTTGAGAAGTACCAGTGTCTCATCTGTACTTCATTACCCTGCATTTTTATTGTAGTTGCTACTGGTACGTGATCTGAAACAGTTATTAGATGTGTATCGAAGCTTTCAATTAAATGCACAGGTTACTGTGAAAATGTAACTTCTGTCTAGTCTAGCCTAGCTATTGTACCTTGGATAATATGTAACTTCTCTCAGAGTTCCTATTATTGAAGCCACAACCTCCATACCAAACAGATTCATGCATTTCTTCAAAAAACTACCCTCTTTTGTTATATTTTCCTATGTCACCCAGATATATTCTTACTGTTACAAGTCAAGTTCTAGTCTCCACATATAAGTAATACTCTCTGTTGAAAGTTGATTATTTCTCCCAAAATATTCTTAAGCTCAATAAAAAGAAATTATGTACTCACTGTAATGTTCCATCTGTACTGTCCATTTTCATTTTTCCTCAACCTATGGGTTCCGATCCGATCCCTCAGATATGACTCAGCTGTTGCAATAGCTCGTGGTAACCAAAAAACTCTTACCCACAATGCATCCTTCCCAAGTACCTCAGATCTTGTTTGCTAATAGACATAAAAGAAATTATCCAAAGGATCCAGAGAGACTATATCTGGAGCTCAAGTGTCAACTTAAGAACACTCGCTCTTCTAGGAGTTCAAAGATAGGTGGGTGGGTAGCTGAGGAAGAATAAAAATGGACAACACAGACGGAATGTTATAGTGAGTACATAACTTCTTTATTCAATGTTGCCAATTTTCATTCTATCCTCAACCTATGGGACAAGAGTTCCCAGCTACCTTAGATCCTGGGTGGACTCAAGGATGTTCCTCAGCACCATTGAACCGAATATTGTTCTATCCCTAGAGACCAGATCCAACTTGTAATGCAGAACAAAGGTATGGGGAGTAGCCCAAGTTGCTGCTGCAGAAATATCATCCATAGAAACTCTAAACTGGAAGAGAGATAAACTGCCATTGCCCTAGTTGAATGGGTTCATAAAGGTTTCGGTAAGGCAATGTCCAATCGGTTATAAATGAAAGAAATACAACTGGTGAGCCATCTGGACAAGGTTACTTTGGTGACTAGTTTACCCAATTTAATGTCTTTGAAGGAAACATAGACTTGATCAGATTTCCTGATATCCTTGGTTCTATGAAGGTAAAACACAAGTGAATGTGAACATCTAATAAATATAACAAGTACTCACCTTTGTTCTCATATTTTGGAAAACATACTGGTAAGTCGATGGACTGATTGACATGTATATATTTGGTAAAAAAGGATGGATTATTTTGCAGAGATACTCTGTCTTTGTGAAAAATCAAATATGGTGATTTGGAAGACCGGGCCTGAATCTCAAATTCTTCTTGCAGAAGTTATGGCTACCAAAAAAATAGTCTTCCAAGAAAGGAATTTGAAATTGCACTTAGCTGCTGGTTCGAAGTGGGAGGGGGTGTACAAAAGCCTGCAATATCAAATTTAGGTGCTAAGGGGGAGTAGGGTCTTTATAAGGGGGCTTTAAAAGAAGAGTTCCTCTCAAAAAGGTTTGCAGAGTTTATGTGAAGCAACTGAAGAGCCTTGGAAACCAATGTGAAAATTGGAAATTGCTGATAACTGGACTTTGATAGTCGAAGATGACCCTTCTCTGAAAAGTTGGGGCTAAAAAAAAAAATCAAGAATATCATGAATAAGAGCTGAGAAGGGGTCAATGTTATTCAGCAGTGCCCAGTGAACGACTTTTCCAATTACTGGAGTATAGCTTACGCGTACATGGTTTTTGAGAAGACAGGAGTATATAGTGGACATAAAAAGTGTACACACCCCTGTTAAAATGCCAGGTTTTTGTGATATAAAAAATGAGACCACAATAAATTATTTCAAAACTTTACCCACTTTTAATGTTACCTATAACCTGTACAATTCAATTGAAAGACAAACAAATTTATTAGGGAAAAAATATAAAAAATTAAAAAACGTACAATAAGCTGGTTGCCCAAGTGTGCACTCCCTTAAACTAATACTTTTTTT
The DNA here is from genome assembly GCF_019279795.1 of Protopterus annectens. Lineage (NCBI taxonomy): Eukaryota > Metazoa > Chordata > Ceratodontiformes > Protopteridae > Protopterus > Protopterus annectens. Next base: position 568,165,193 of record NC_056734.1, read on the forward strand.
GAAGCACCCTTTCATTTAATTACAGCATTCAGTCTTCTTGGGTAGGAGTCTATCAGCATGGCACATCTTGACTTGGCAATATTTGCTCACTGTTCCTTGCAAAATGCTCCAAATATGTCAGATTGCGAGGGCATCTCTTGTGCACAGCCCTCTTCAGGTCACCCCACAGATTTCCAATTTTCTACAGTGGAGAGACATCTCCACTACAGAAAAAACACAAGAGATTTTTTTTTTATTTTTTTTAAGATCTAAACAAAAGGAAAGGGTAAAATACCAGCAATGGTAAGAAAGGTCACACATGATGTAAGGGGGGGGGGGGATACTAACAATAGTATTTAGAAGTACTTTCATACAGAAGAAAAGGAAAGGTAAAAAGAGAAAAATTGGAAATAGAGTAGTCACTAGGTAAGCGATACAGGCAAAGCAGAAAAAGTGAACCTTGTAGTACTATTTAGAAGAAATCAAGGGAAAAAAAAAACTATTTCACTTATCTGCTCAACAGCAACTTCACAAATCTACCACTAACTTTTTTTGTGGCTTTTCCATCACTATTGGAGCTCCTCTAGCAATTAGTTCAAGTACTCCCCCTTTTCCTTTGTCCCTAATATTCTGTTGAATATCTATACAGAAAGCCTTTTTTTTTTAATCAGAGTCACAAGAGTCACATACCCACTTATTTCCAAATGAGTGTCCTGTAGCATTGCTTTTTGCAGTCTACATTTCTTCTTATTATTCAATACTCTTACCTTTTTGCCTATACCTGTGAGGCCAATCACATTACAAAACATGTTTAGTGTAGCCATTATAAGAAATTACTATATCCATCTATTATATATATTTTTTAAACATATATTTCCAGATATTGTGTTACAGGCACTCACTAATGTTTGACATGTTGATCTTTTATACAGTTGTTTCTTGTTATCTCCACTTAGGTTCATAGGTAGGTACTAGGCTATCGGCCCAAGGGCCCAAGTAAGCCTAGCCAACAAGGTTCCCTGGCTTACGCCACCCAAGAAAGTTATTTTCCTGTGCCCCTGTCGAGCAGAGCCACAGAAGTGATCCCCGGGGTGTATTTTCTTTTTCCTATCCACTCATCAAGATTTTTCTTGAAGAGTCCTAATGAGGAACTTTGCTTGACATAAATGGATAGCTTGTTCCAGAGTATTGGAAGTCTCTAGGACAGGAATCTATCCCTCCAGCATGTCCTGTTTATTGTGGTGACAAGGTTTAGGTCCCTAGAGCGTGTAGCACGGAGGGATTGGGATTTCTTTAGGTGTAGCATTGTCCAACAGCTCTGGGTCTGACATAGCTTTATATGTTGGGCAGAGATCACCTAGGAGTAGGAGATAAGCTATGGAGTAAAGCTGTAGTTTTTTGAGATAGTTAGTGTAGGGCATCTGTTTGAAGCAAGTAATCCTCTTGGGGAAGTACTTCTGTGGCCTTTCCAGCTGCTGCAGATGTCTTGTGAGGTACATTCCAAAAGGGGCGTTGTACTCTATATCGGGTCTAATGAGTGTTGAGTAGAGGGGAACAATGACCTCTTTTTCCTGGATGAGAACCCTTTTGTGATGAGCTGTGCCACGTAGAAGGATTTCCTGACTACTGTGGGGATGTGATTATCAAAGGAGAGACTACTGCCCACCAGGGTCCCATGGTCTTTTATCACATTCAGCGTTAAGTAGACTGCCGCCTATGTGGTAGTTCACAGGTAGAGAGTTTTTACCAAAGGAGATGACAATGCACTTTTTGGCAATGAGCTTGAGGCCATGACTCTTACACCAGGCATATGTCTCAGTGAGGCCCTTCTGTAGGATGTCCACATCATTTGGGGACTTGTCTATGTCTCCTAGCTTGCAGTCATCTGCGAACTTCGTTAGCCAAAGGCCTTCTGTGTTAGCCTGTACTTCAGAGAAGTAGATACCAAACAGGAGAGGTCCCAGGGCTGAACTCTGTGGTACTCCACTTGTCACTGGTTTGAAGTCAGATTTGGAACCTGCAACTTTTACAGTGTGGGTTCCGTCAGTGAGCCAGTTGGCAACCCAGCCTGTGATGTAGGGATTTATACTTAGTTTAGTGAGTTTAGCTACAATTCCAGAATGGGGAATAGTGTCGCAAGCCTTGGCAAGGTCAAGATAGGCTGTGTGAACCAACTTACCCTCGTCTACGGCTTTGCTGACTGCTTCAAAGTCGATCAGGTTCAGGAGGCATAATCTGCCTTTCACAAACATGAACTGGGTGGGGTCAAGAGTCTGGAGGTTACCAATGTCTTTGTTTATGAGTTCCATGATGATATGTTCCAAAGCCTTACAGACCAGGCTCGTCAGGCTAATAGGGCGATAGTTCCTGGGATCAGTGGTGGCTCCCCCCTTTGTGGAGTGGGATAAGTGTTGCTGTGCATCATTCAGTGGGCACAAAGCCTGATGTGAGATTATGACTGAACATGGTGCTTAGGTGGGGAGCCAGTTCGTTCTGAAGTTCATGTAAAACACAACCTGGGATGTTGTTCGGTCCAATGGATGCAGTGTTTTTGGCTTTAGAGAGTGCAGCTTTTACCTCAGTAGTTGTGATTACAGGGATTCTGCATTCGTCCTGTACAGACATGGGCCCTTTAGGGGGTGAGAGGGGGGTAAAGGTAGCACTGAACCTATCTGCCAGGGTTTTGGCAATATCAGTTGGTTCTGTAATTTTCGTGCCATTGTGCTGCAACTCAGAGCATATCTTGGCGTTGTCATTGAGATTCTTGACATAGCTATAGAATGCTTTGTGGTTGTCCCTAGAATCAGTGGCTATTTTGTTTTAGTAGCTAGCTTTGGAGGATCTTATAAGGGATCTCAGCTTCTTACTGAGGCTGACCAGGGAGCTCCTCCACTCATGAGATTTTACTCTCTTTTGCAATAGCTTCTTCCTTCTGTTGTAGAGTTTGTTTATAGCAGGGGACCACCAGACTAGCTTCCTTTATTTGGAGGAGAGCATCTTGGTTCTGTTTGGGATAGCACGATCCATGCACTCGTGTAAGTGCTTATAGAGTGCATTTCTGAAGGATTCAGCAGTCATAACTGTATTGTCCATCTGCATGGGTGTCATGAAGTTCGCCACTTCTGTCTTAAGAAGCATGAAGTTGGCTTTGGAGAATCTTTTTACCGTGGTTTCCTTAATGGGGGATGTGGATATCTAGGGTGATTAGCTTATGGTCGGATCTGACCAACGAGGAGTTGACTTCAGGTGTGGAACACCGGTCACTCATGTTGGTAATGACTAGGTCTAGGATATTGTTGCCCCTGGTGGGGGTGTGGATATGTTGATCCAGGGCATTGGAATATATGAATTCCAGGAAGCGTTGAGCGAAGGAGTTGGTACACGAGTAGTTTTCCCAGTTAACGGTGGGATAGTTGAAATCACCCGTTATTAGGGTGTTTGGTTGAACCCTAATATTTTCCAGTATATCAGAAAAGAGGAGTGGGAATCCTGGGGCCTGGTGGGAGATAGTACAGTTGTGTACACTTACCATAAATGTCGCTGTTCGAGTGTATTCACTGTTGCAGTCATTACATTTGGGTAATCTGCTGGCAGGTTGCCCTCAGTCGGCCAGAATTCCAAAGTCTTGGGTCCTGCGTTGGTTGCTGTCCTCTCTTCCATGACATCAGGTCGTCAGAGGTATAAAACATGCAGCCAACGCCATTTTCTTTAGTTTTTTCTTGCCCCCGATGTCAGGTGCCCCCAAAAAGGTAGCAATAATTTATATATATATAGATATATATATATAGATATATATATATATATATATATATACACATACATAAATACATGCATGAATACAAACTTTACCATCATCTACAAGCAAATACACCACACAGGTAGTAGAAGATAGTGAAGGAAAGACAAACTTCAGAATAACAGGGGGATGGCGGGAGGGTAACCTGGACTGCAACAGTGAATACACTCAAACATCTACATTTATGGTAAGTGTACACAACTGTACTATGTTCTTCGTGTTTCACTGTTGCAGTCATTACATTTGGGTAGAATCCCAAAGCTATGGTTGGGAGGCTGGTGCTAAACAGCATTAGGTGCAGCAATAAGGCCCTGCAGCACTGCAGTGGCAAAGCCTGCCCTGGACTTAGAGTAGAGAGGCAAATGGTAATGCTTTGTAAAGGTGTGAACAGAACTCCAAGTAGCAGCCTCTAGAATGTCTTTGGTTGGTAATCCTCTGAGAAAAGCTGCTGAAGTGGCTGCAGCTCTGGTGGAATGAGACCCAATGCCCTTGGGCACAGATTTACCATGGTGTAAGTAGCAGAAATGGATGCAGTGGCTTATCTACTTTGAAATTGTCTGCTATGAAATGGCCTTTTCTTCTGATCCTGTAGCATATGACACTAGTAATTGCTCAGTTTTTCTTTAGTCCTGCTCAAGTTGAATCTTGGAAGAAGGAATGCAGAATTTTCTCCCCTTTGTTCTGCGGATTTGGATAAAAAAGTGGCAGATGAATTGTTTGGTTAAGAGCCACACTGGAAACCACCTTAGGCATAAAAGTAGGAATTGTCCTCAGAGACACCCTGTCCGGGTAAAATATGATAAAAGGCTCTACAGCCATGAGGGACTGTAGCTCTAAAACTCTTCTTGCTGAAGTAATTGCTAGTAACAGAGCGGTCTTCCATGATAAGAATTTTACATCAGCGGTAGCAGCTGGTTCAAATGGAGGCAGGGTGAGCTTTTCCAAAACATAATTGAGGTCCCATGCAGGTAATGGTGATCTTCTATGGGACCTTAAATTTTTGGCTCCTCTAAAGATACTGCTTTAGTAAAGGATGAGAAAAGATTGGTGGCTCTGTGTTGTAATGAGCCGAAATCGCAGAGGCATGGATTTTGATTGATGAGAAAGATAGGCCTTTGTCAAGCATCTCAGTTAAGTATTGTAATATCTGAGGAATATTTGGTTCTGCTGTATCAGTTCCTTGTGCTCGATTCCAAACACAGAATCTCTTCCACTTGTCAGCATAAAATTTTCTAGTACTAGGCCTTTTGGCTTCAAAAATGACATCCATCACAGCTTTACTGAGAGGTGTTGTTTGTATGATTACATGATTAGCCATGCTGCCAGGTTTAGAGTCGGTAGCTGACTGTGCAGGATCTGATTGCTTTGCTGGGACAGTAGTTGTGATCTTTGAGGCAAGGTCCATGCTGGGTATTGAGACAAGTTCCTTAGGATTGGGTACCAGTATTGGCGGGGCCAGTCCGGGGCAATTAATATCACCTTTGGCTTCTCTTGTCTGACTTTTAGGAGGACCTTGGGTAGAAGAGGCAGAGGAGGAAAGGCATAAACTGATAGGTTTTTCCAACTGAAGGATAGGGCGTCCACTTTCCATGCTTGTCTGTGATATGTCCTTGTGCAGAATCTTTTCAATTGATAATTTTAGGCGAGGCAAATAGATCTATGTCTGGGCTCCCCCATTTCTCTGTTATCATGCTGAAGACTTGTGGATTTAGTTTCCACTCGTGAGGATCCATAAGGTTTCTGCTTAAATCGTCTGCCAGAGTGTTCTGTTTTCCTGGCAGGAATTGGGCTTGAAGATGTATTTGATAGGTCAAAGCTGTGTCCCACAGTGCCATGGCTAATCTGCAAAGGGGGTACGAGTGTGTGCCCCCCCCCCTTGCTTGTTTATATACCACATGACTGTGGTGTTGTCCATCTTTATCAGTAGTTGTCCTGCATGAAGTAAGTACTTGAAGGTTGTTAGGCCATTTTGAATAGCTAGCATCTCTTTCTGGTTGATATGTAGATGCATTTGATTTGGGGCCCATATGCCCTGAATGCATCTTCCTGCCATCTGGGCACCCCAGGCATAATCTGATGCGTCTGTTAAGGTATGGCTGGCAGGGGGTAGAGTGAAGGGCCGCCCCATGTTTTGGTGACAGGCCTTTGCCCACCATAGAAACTCCTGTTGCAGGCAGGGAATGAGAGGAATCATTGTTTCCAGATTGTGTGAACGTTGACTCCATAAACTTTTTAGGTACCACTGAAGTTTCCTCATATGCAGTCTTGCATATGGAATTAGTAGGATGCAGGATGCCATGAAGCCCAGAGCCTGCAGAATTTGTCTTGCAGAAGACTGGCCAGAGCCTGCAGAATTTGTCTTGCAGAAGACTGGGTTTTTGTTGCCATCAGTTTGAAGTAGTCAGTTGCCTTTGTTTGTCTGGCGTAAGGTAAGCCATCTGGGCAGTTGTATTCAAGCTTGCACCCAGGAATGTTATGTTTTGACAGGGTACCAATTGTGATTTCTTTTTGTTTATTGTGTACCCTAGGCATGTTAGAAACCTTTTCACAAACGCCAGGTGTCGAAGAAGAGTGTGTCCTTGTTCTTGCTTGAATGAGAGAGTCGTTCAAGTAAGGATATATTTGTATACTTCTTTGTCTGCAAAATGCAATTACTGGTGCCAGGCACTTTGTAAAGACCCTGGGCGCAGTAGATAAGCCAAAGGGCAGTGCAGAGAATTGGTAATGCATTAAGCCAGCCTTAAATCTGAGGTATCTTCTGCACGATTGTCTTATTCGGACATGCAGGTATGCCTCTTTTAGGTCTAATGTCACCAGCCAAGCATTCTTGCCCAGCATGGGCAGAAGCTGCTGCGAAGTCAGCATTCTGAATTTTGGAATGTCCAGGTATGTGTTCAAAACTGACAAATCCAGTATTGGCTGCCAGGCCTTGTCCTTTCTAGGTACCAAGAACAGTAGAGTAAAAACCTTGTCCTTTTTCCTGTTCTGTTACTGGTTGAATGGCCGCCATATCCATGAGGGACGTAACCTGTTTCTGTACCTCTGCCCATTGATTTGTGGGCAGATCTGGCCAACCGTTTGCCATTGGCAGAGTGTGGAAATGGAATCTGTATCCCTGTGATACTATGTTTAGTACCCACTTGTCCTGGGTTATTAACTGCCAATTTTGAGCAAAAAGTGTTAATTTTCCCCCTAAGGGTGCTGTCAAAAGATAAGTGCTTGGTGTAAGCAGAGGGAAGTCATTGGGACTGTTTTCTGTAGGTTTGTGCTTTATCTCCCCCTGATTTGGAGGTAGATGCGCCCCACTGCTTTGACCTGTATGAATCTTGCATCTGGTATCTGGAACCCTTTGGGCATCTGGATTTGCTCCTTTGAGCTCGGTCTGACACAGGAAAGGACCAATTTTTTGTAGGCCAGTGTCTACTGAATCTTGGTGGCTGCACTTGTAAGAAGTCTTTAACAGTTTGTATAGACTTAGCTTTGTCTTCCATTTTCTTTAAACCCTCTTCTGCCTTAATACCAAACAGAGAATCATGCTGTAAAGGTACAGCTAGCAATTTAGCTTTAACATGATCAGGCGAATTTTGTTCCTTTAACCAGGCATGCCTCCTAATCACAGATCCAGTAACTGCGGCCCTGCAGGAGGCCTTCTAAGGAATCAAAACCACATTGCAAAGTATGCTTTCCAACTTGTTCAGCTGCATGCAATAATTCCTGTAATTCTTTATTTTCTGCACATTCGGAAATCATCATTTTCTATTTCAGCAATCTCATAACATGTTGTTGGTACTTAAGCATATGAAATTGACAGTTTAAGGCCCTGACTGCCAAGGTTGCAGATGTATAAACCTTTTTTCCGCATCTGTCTAGTGTCCTTGAATCTCTGTCAGAGGGGGTAGGATTTTTTGCTGTTGAGGCCTTAACGCCCTTTGGACCCTGTGAAATAGTTTCAGGATCAGCAGCAGGGTTTCCTAAATAAAAATTTATGTGAGTCAGGGACCCTGTAATATCTGTCAAGCTTACTGGGAGCTGGAGGTAAGGAGCCAGGGGTCAAGCTAGACTCCGAAAATACATCATCCACAATGTCTAAAACAGGGGGAATGGCTAAAGGCTTGTGCTGAGGGAGAAGGAAAAGTACAGTTTTGTACCTACCATAAATGTAGATGTCCGATAGGAATGCATCTGCAGTCCTTACAAATGGGTTGTCCTGTCGTCAGGCAGCCCTTCGGTCGGCCGGATTCCAAAGTCTGGGTCTGGCTTCGGCTGGTGTCACACTTCACCCGACGTCATAGCTGCAGTTACTCTGGTATAAAGGCATCAGCCGACGCCATTTTCCTCAGTGTTTCTTGCCCCAGATGCCAGGTGCCCTCTAGGAAGGCTAAATTTTGATAAATGCCAATTGTTCAAAATATTAGAGAGCAAACAAAAAATAAGCATGTATGTACATATATACAAACAAATACACCATAATAGATTCCCCCAGCTAGCTATAAGAGGGGCAAATACCCTAGGAGTACCACAGAGGGGAAGGAGGGTGGGTAATCCTGACTGCAGATGCATTCCTATCGGACATCTACATTTATGGTAGGTACAAAACTGTACTATGTCCTTCAAGGATGCATCTGCAGTCCTTACAAATGGGTAGAATACCATAGCCAAACTGGGGGAGGAGGAAAGATAGAATTATGGTGTAGTTAAGATCCCTTGCAAAACAGCAGTGGCAAAACCTGCTCGGGATCTAGAGTATAAAGGTAAATTATAATGCTTGGCAAATGTATGCACGGAGCTCCAAGTAGCAGCCTCTAAAATGTCTTTGGCAGCCACTCCTCATAGAAAAGCTGTGGTAGTGGCTGTAGCTCTTGTAGAGTGAGGCCTGATGTTTTCTGGAGTTTTCTTTCCATGGTAGGAGTAACAAAATCTAATGCAATTTCCTATCCACTTAGATATTGTCTGTTTTGTAATTGCTTTCCCTTCCATTCCTGCTGCAGGTAGTAGCGTAATTGTCTGTGTACATCCAAGGTATGCAACAGTCTTTCTCCCCTGTTCTGTGGATTGGGGAAGAATGTAGGTAGGTGGATAGCCTGATTTAAAGATACTCTGGAAACCACCTTAGGCATAAAAGTAGGATTTGTTCTCATGGACACTCTATCTTGATGGAAGATCAGAAAGGGTTGTACTGCCATTAATGCCTGTAGCTCAGAAACCCTTCTTGCTGAAGTGATTGCCAGCAGGAAAGCAGTTTTCCATGATAAGTATTGTAATTCTGCTGTTGCTGCTGGTTCGAAAGGAGGTAGTGTCAATTTTTCTAGCACAAAGTTCAAGTCCCATGCAGGTAAGGGTGGCTTCCTAGGAGGTTTTACATTTTTAATTCCTCTCAGAAACTGCCTGAGCAGAGGATGTGAGAAAACTGGAGGATCCAAGTCGTATTCTGCTGAAATAGCTGAGGCATGAATCTTAATGGAAGAGTAGGACAGGCCTTTGTGGAATAGCTCTGCCAAGTATTCCAGGATGTTGGCTATGTTTACCAGTGACACATCTTCCCCTTTGGCAGTACTCCAAATGAGATATCTTTTCCATTTTGCTGAATAGGTTTTCCTTGTTGAAGGTCTGCGAGCTTCTAAGATAATGTCCTTAACCCTTTGGGATAAATTTGGGTTAATTTGTCTTGTGCAATGTTCCAGGCAGTCAGCTGCAGAGTTTTCAGGTTTGGATGCAGGGTGTTGTAATTGTTCTGAGTTAACAACAAGGGAACTAGGGGTAAGGGCCATATCTGTTCCCGAGACATGCTCCTCAGTAATGGGTACCAATGTTGCCTTGGCCAATCTGGAGCTATCAGAATGATCCTTGGACGGTCCTCTTTGATCTTCAATAGCACCTTGTGCATCAAAGGAAGTGGTGGGAATGCATATGTTGACAGATTTTTCCAACTGAAGGATAGGGAGTCCACCTTCCATGCCAGTGGGTGGTACATCCTGGTGCAGAATTTCTTTAATTGGTGATGGAGTGGGGATGCAAATAAGTCTATTTCTGGGAGACCCCATTTTCTTGTAATGGTTTTGAAGATGTCCGGATGCAGCATCCATTCGTGGGCATCCGTGGTAGTCCTGCTTAATATGTCTGCTAGAGTGTTTTCTTTTCCTGGTACAAAGATTGCTTGTAACTGAATGTTGTAACTCAGGGCCACATTCCAAAGGTCCAGGGCCATCCGGCATAGGGGGTACGAATGTGTGCCTCCCTGCTTGTTGATGTACCACATAACTGTGGTGTTGTCTGTCCTTATCATCAATTGGCCTTGTCGAAGAAATGGTTTGAAAGTCTGAATTGCCAGTTTTACTGCCAGCATTTCCTTTAGGTTTATGTGTAGGTGCAGCTGCTCTTGAGTCCATAAACCCTGTATGCATTTGTTCATCATGTGGGCCCCCCAACCGAGGTCTGAGGCGTCCGTTGTGATGGTTTGGCTTGGTTGAGTGTTGTGGAAGGGCAATCCTTCGTTTGATTGACAGGCCTGAGCCCACCATTGGAATTCTTGCTTCAGGCATGGAATTATTGGAATTTGAGTTTCTAGGCTGTGCTTGTGCTGAGACCATAAATTCCTTAGGTACCACTGTAGTTTTCTCATATGCAGTCTGGCATGTGGGACCAATATTATGCAGGATGCCATGAAGCCCAATGCTTGTAGGACTTTTCTTGCTGTTAGATGGTTTTGTTTTGTTAATGCCAGGAAGTAGAGAGGGAGTTGCTCCTGTTTTTCTACCGTTAGGAATGCCATTTGTTTGGATGTGTCCAGCTCCGCACCCAAAAAGGTTATCTTTTGGGATGGTATCAGCCTTGACTTTTTTATATTGACTGTGTATCCCAGGGCTTGTAGAAGGTAAATGACTCTTTTCAAGTCTTCTGCTAGCTTGTTTTGTTGTCCGCTTGTATTAGGCAGTCGTCCAGGTAAGGGTAGATTTGGATCCCTGAAGCCTGCAATGAGCGATTACTGATGCCAGGCATTTCGTGAACACTCTGGGCAGTAGATAAGCCAAAGGGCAATGCTGAGAATTGATAATGCTCTGATCCTGCAAGAAATCTGAGGTATCTTCTGCAATTTGGTCGTATGGGGACGTGCAGGTATGCCTCCTTGAGATCTAGAGTTACCAGCCAAGACTCCTTGCCCAGCATGGGAAGAAGCTGCTGTAGGGTCAGCATTTTGAATTTTGGAACAATGAGGAATGTGTTTAAAGCGGACAGATCGAGAATAGGTCTCCATTTGCCTTCTTTCCTTGGTACTAGGAAGAGTCTGGAGTAAAAGCCCTTTCCTTGCTCCATATGTGGTACCTTCTCCACAGCTCTCATCTTTAATAATTGATTTACTTGTTGTAGAGCTTCTGCCTTTTGATTTGGAGGTAGGTTTGGCATTCCTCTCTTTCCTGGTAGAGTATGGAAATGAAACCTGTAACCTTGGTCTATTGTCTGCAAAATCCACTTGTCTCTTGTGATGTAATGCCAGTTCTTTGTAAATAAAGCTAGCTTCCGCCTAAGGGTGCTTCTAGTTGTTCCCTGGTAGGCGGTGCCAGAGCCAAGTCACTGTGATTGTCCTGTATTAGTGGTGGTGGCTGTGTCTGTGCCTCGCTGGTTGTTACCCTGCCACTGGCGTCCCCTGTAGGCACCTCTGGATTGGCTTCTGCCTCTTGAACGCCTATTCCTGCCTCTCTGTGCTTTGGAGGAGTCTGGAAAGGACCAATTCTTGGAGGCCAATTCCTGCTAAACCTTGGAGGTTGGACCTGTAAGAAATCTTTCACTGTTTGGACAGATTTTGCCTTCTCTTCCATCTTCTTCAGCACCTGTTGTGCAGGAGAGCCAAACAAATTGATCTTGTCCATGGGAGCATCTAATAGTTTTGATTTGACATGGTCCGGTAAGGCCTGCTCTTAACCATGCATGCCTTCTGATAACTGTGCCAGTCATGGCTGATCTAAAGGAAGCCTCCAGTGCATCATAGCCGCATTTTAAAGAATGGTTACTAACTTGCTGAATGTTATGTACCATTTCCTGAACATATTTCTTGTCTAAAGGTTCATCAGAGGACAGTTTTTTGGTTAACTGGTCTAGCATAAATTCTTGATACTGGATCATATGAAATTGACAGTTCAAGGCCCTAGCTGACAGAGTAGCAGAAGTGTAAACTTTTTTACCCCATCTCTCTAAGGACCTGGATTCCCTTTCAGAGGGGAGGGGATTTTTGGCAGAGGTAGATGCTACAGCCTTAGGCCCCTGGGAGATAGTCTCGGGATCTGCAAAAGGAGCCTTGTATAAATGGTGATGTGTGTCCGGGACCCTGTAGAACCTATCGGGCTTAGCAGGGGCCGGAGGTAATGAATCAGGAGCAGTACAAGCATCATTAAATGCATCATCTACAACAGACAGAACTGGAGGTATAGCTAAAGGCCTATGTTGTGGTAAATGCAAAAAGGTTCTAAGCCTTTTTCTGGAGTCTGAAAAATCTTGGCCCTGCCACTGAAATTGTTCCCTCATAGCATGCAAGGTTTCCCCAAAGGAAAATTCCTCAGGTGGAGAGGCAGAAGGGATGGACTCTTCAGCGTCAGAGTCTTCATAAGGGGAAAAAGGAGCCTCTGGAGGGTCTGTATTATCTGAATAATCAGAGGAATCATCTGTGGAAACTGGCTCAGGGGGCTCTGCTCTAGGCCTCTTCTCTGGAGGTGGGTGAGAGGCCCCGTCTGGGAGAGGTTGGGATCCCCGGATTAAAGAAATGAGATCCTCTGCTAAACTAAGCATTTGGGAACTGGAGCTAGGCCTGTGAGAGGGGGTCTTAACAGGCACAGATTTAGTAGCTTTAGCTGCTTTAGCCCTGGCAAAGGCCTTAATGGACATGGCTGCAGGAGGCCTAGCAGCTCCACGTGCAGGGGTTGAAATATCCAAGGGAATAGTGTCAGATAATTCCTGAGAAACCACAACTGCAGGTTGGATTTCAGAAGCCGATTCCACCAGGTTGGAAGAGGCCTCGGTAGAAGGTAAGCTTGCTGAAGGAAGAACCGCTTGCTCGGTTTCAGCGAAACCGAGACACTGTGGTTGTCTTAACGCGGTTTCGCGAAACCGCGGACCGCGAGTGTCGGTCCTTTTCCTTGCGCTTTTGGATATTTGTGAAGTCGGAGGATCCGACGGCATAATATAAGCAAAATCAGAGCCGAAAAACTGCTCAGCAAATTCCGACCGACGTCTAAGCGTCCGTCGGTTAAAAGAAGCACAGGCTAGACAAGCTGCTACGTCGTGGTCTGGGCCTAAACAAGGAAAGCAGTAAGAGTGGAAATCTTTACGAGGTATTTGTTTCCCACAAGTTAAACAGTTATTCACTTTTTCTGACATCGGCTGAGGCAAGAAAGAGTCCCCAACGGGGTACTTAGCTTTTTAGAAGTCTTCGGGTAGTAGTAATCTCTGGTTCTGACCGACCGGCACTTGCGAACAGCTTCTGCTTCGGGCGCCACGCGGCAAGAAAGACTGAGGAAAATGGCGTCGGCTGATGCCTTTATACCCGAGTAACTGCAGCTATGACGTCGGGTGAAGTGCGACACCAGCCGAAGCCAGACCCAGACTTTGGAATCCGGCCGACCGAAGGGCTGCCTGACGACAGGACAACCCATTTGTAAGGACTGCAGATGCATCCTTGAAGGACATTCCCTGAGCCTCTTTTTTGATTCTGAGAAGTCTTGACTCTTCCAGTGGAAATGCTCCCTCAAAGTACGCAAGGTTTCTCCAAATGAATAATCCTCTGGAGGAGATGCAGATGGAATAGACTCCTCAGCAACAGAATCCTCATAGGGAGGTATAGAGAATTCCTGATCAGAAGAGGAATCAGAAGAAATAGAAATCTGATCTGAAGATTCATAACCAGTGCCTTGCCTAGGCCTCTTATCTGGAGGGGGATGGGTACCCCTGATCAAGGTAATAAGGTCTTCAGCCATTTTGATCATCTGTTTTTTTAGACATAGAGGCCTGTGCACGTGGCTCATGAGTCGTTTTTTTAGTTTTAGAAGTTGCCTTTGTCTTTGCTTTTGCAGCTGTCGTCGGTTTGATATATAAATGTTGAGGTCTGAATACACCCTCAAAAGCCGGTGCCTGCTCAGCGGCTCTGGACCCATCCGAGGGAGACACATCCGTCGGTCCAATACCTTGAGTATCTTGCAGCATGCCAGACCCCACATGGGTGTCGGTAGAAGCCTGCGACTCAAAGGTAGTGGATATCAGGGACTGCGAAAGCGCCTCACTGAGTAACGGTGAACCGGCGACTGGCTTAGGAGAAGCTTCATCGTCGGTTTTGGATCTCGACTGCCTTTCTCTGTCCTTTTCTTTGCGTTTTTTATGTACTCCGGCAGTCGGATTGCTATCCGACGACATTTCTGGGTAGTTAAATCTGTTTCCAAAATACTGAGATGCAAAAATATACCGACGCTTAATAGTGCGTTGGTTAAATCTAGCACAAAACTGACAGCCAGGCACGTTGTGATCAGGAACTAGGCAAGGAATACAGTATAAATGGAAATCCTTATGAGGTATTTGCTTCCCACATGTAATAAAATTATTAACTTTTTCTGACATAGGTAAAAAGCAGGAAAAAAGTTTCCCCAATGGGGTACTTAGCTTTAGTGAAGACTTTGGTTCTGAAACTCAAACTCGAATATTTCAGTAGTCGGCCGACCGGCACTTGCAAAATGCTTCTGCGTCGGGCACCACGCGGCAAGAAAGACTAAAGAAAATGGCGTTGGCTGCATGTTTTATACCCCTGACGACCTGACGTCATGGAAGAGAGGACAGCAACCAACGCAGGACCCAAGACTTTGGAATTCAGGCCGACTGATGGCAACCTGCCAGCAGATTACCCAAATGTAATGACTGCAACAGTGAAACACGAAGAACATCTGTAGCAAGCTACAATTTGGATTGCCGTTTTGTCCAGAGTTAGTTGCACTTGGATAACCTCGGATGCATTAGCTGAGCAACTAGCCTGGAGATGTGGATATCCTTAATGAATATCGACACACCTCCGCCTTTGGTGTTCCGGTCCAGGTTAGGTGGCCGAAAAGTTTGGTATGAGTTATAGCCTGTTAATGTAGGGTTGCTCTCTGGAGCCTTGAACCAGGTTTCAGTCACTGCACAGATATCGATGTTCTCCATTTGGCCCAAGTCACATTTTACAAGACTTTTTGTTTTAATGGCACACATCAAATAAACAAAAACACTGCCAAAACACCCCCATAACCTATTTATTTAAAAAAATGTAGATTAACCTTCCTGACAGAACCAATTGTCCTAAATCAACAGATGTACACACCTGCATTAACTAACCTAAAATTAGTTATCCATGCTAAAGCATACGTTACAGTCTGTGCTACTACTTTAACTGCTGATTGATCTTGCCTTATCTTTATCTTGGTCCCACAAGTGTATGCTTTCAGAAAACATTAACTTAATAAAAAGTGCACTAGGTATTTTTAAATAAAGCTACATTATACATTCCTCTAATAAATGCATTAAAAGATTTAGTTATCAGAAAACCTGCTATCACTTATTTACTTCCAATAATTTCAAACTTTATTTTTCACGGAGCTGCTTATAATTGTACCTTTTAATTTTACATTTCTCTCGGTAAACAATGTCAAGACCTCTCAATTTACTGCCTTCACCTTTAGTCAGTTCATTTACATGGAAACATAAGAACAGAATATACTTTTTTTTTTACTAACATCAAACATTTATTTAGACTTCCAAAATGGTGCATATCGAGTAACCAGTTTAATTTCACTTCTCCCAGTGTGAAAAGGAAACTCAGAAGAGAGCGCCAGTAATCTAATTTTTGGCCAAATTTCAGTAACTGGCTAGTAATTAAACTGCCTGGATGCCGGCAAAAAAGAATTTCTGAGAACCTGAAAGAAATTCTAGCACAAAAGGTGAGGAAAAACCCTGACTGGGAAGAATTCTGCAGCTGTTCAGCAAAAAAGCAGTGCAAGTTCCAGCTTTGGTGCAAAACATGACTTCCGATAACCTACAAGAAAAAAGTCAAATGTACTCAGAGCTGATTAAAATAAATTAAACATTGAAGGAGTATCTCAACTGAAATAACAAAAAGCTGGAAACAGAGGAAACTTTAAAAAGATTTTCAGATGAGGTGATAAAACTGCAAAAATCAGAGGCTGAAATGAAGAAAAGGCTGGCTGAATATGAGACTGCTCAAGAAGAGAGGTTTCAAAAAAATAATAGAATTAGATGACACAGCATGTAGGGAAAACCTTAGATTTTCTGCTTTACCAGAGAAGCTGGAAGGAACAGACTATTAATTTTATGAAAGTACAAATAAGCAACTGGACTAGTATTCCACAGCAAGAGTTGTTAACTGAAAGGTCACATCATGTGTATGCTCCAAACCTGGCCATGAGAAAGCAACCTAGACCTTTAACAGTAAAGATGCAATCTTACCAGCAGAACAAGTTGATTCTGACAAAACTGCGGAAAAAGGACAAAGTACTAAAAGCGGGAGACAGTAGTGTTTGTGGAAAATGCTTACTGACTGTACACCAGGCAGAAAAGGAGTAAATACTTCACTAATCAGAGAATGTCGAGAAACTGGGATGAAGGTTCAAGCTGCTGTATCAAGCTATTTTCAGAATATTCTTTCCTGGAGGGACACTCATTTTTGATTGCAGAACATGCTAAGGAGGAAACACAAAAGTCTGTCCTACAAAAAGTGAGCTATGAAACATAAGGAGATTCTACATTTTGTTCTGGTAATAAAGCCCACAGGGAGACTACCAGTGAAACCTTTTCCAATGTTTCACAGAAGGTTACTAGGCTACAGGCGCTTGAGCCCTTACAAGCCTATCCATATTTATCCGGAGTTGCCCAATTGTCGGTGGTTAGGTAAGAGAAGTTTGCAGAGGTAAGGGTCTATGGTAGTTAATGACTTTCTCTGTCCAGAAGGGAAATGGACGCCACACCAGGAGTGGATCTGCAGTCACCTATCCATTGATCTAGGCTGCGTCTGAACAGGGTCAGGGAAGGGCTCTGTTTCACTTGAATTAGAAGCTTGTTACAGAGAACTGGCAGTCTCCAGGAAATGCATCTCTCTCTCTCTCCAGCATGACCTGTTCATGTCAGAGGCAAGGTCCCTTCAGCGAGTAGCCCTCTTGCAGTTTTGATGTACGAATGTGTAGCATTTCCATCAAGGTCGGGTCAGAGACTGCCCTGTAAGCCATGCACAGGTCACTCCTTAGCAACCTACCAGAGACAGAATACAGTGACAGGGATTTCAGTCTTCCACATAATGCTCATTTTGTGTACCCTGTAATTACTTGGTGAGAAACTTGTGTGGTCTTTCCATTTGTTGTAGATATATTAACAGGTGCATGCAAAAGGGAGCACTGTACTCAATTATTGGTCTGATGAGGGCCAATTATACTAGAATTCTAACATTTTTAGATCTAGATGTGATGTCTTTACTTATAAGATGTGCCACATAGAAGGATTTCCTTACTACTGTGAATATGTGGTGGTCAAACTTCAGGTTGCTATCAACCTGAGTACCAAGATCACTAACCACTAGGTCTACACTTAGGTGGCTGCTGTGTACAATGGAAATCAGCAGGGATATCAGCTTTCTCATAAGGAATAATAATGCATTTTTTTTCCATTTAGCTTTAATCTATGGCTTTGGCACCAATTATTTGTATGTGATCCCCAATGAAGTTAATATACTGCAGACAGGGGTGACTCAATGAATGCTTTCAATTTACAGTTATCAGTGAACTTGGTCAGCCACAAGCCATCCAAGTTTGCCTGGACTTCTGAGAAATAAATTCTGAACAGTAAGGGGCTCAGCACAGAACCCTGTGGTACGCCACTGGTGATTGGTCTTTTGCGACAGGTGAAGTCACCCACTTTGACAGTGTGTGTCCTGTCGGTGAGCCAGCTGGCTACCCATCTGGTAATGTAGGGGTTAATTCCCAATTGGCACAGATTTTCTGTAATACCAGAGTGGGGGGACTGTGTCTAATGACATGGCTAGGTCAAGACATATGGTACGTACTGTTTAACCTTGTCCAGGCCCTTGGTGACTTTCTTGAAGAAGTCAATCATGTTTAAAAGGCATGATCTACCTTTAACGAATCCGAACTGAGTTGGGTCCAGAGTTTGGAGATTATCCATGTTCCTGTTAATACGGTCCATAATGATTCTTTCAATGGCCTTGCAGGTGAGATTAGTCGTGCTTATTGGCCCAGGGTCAGCTGATGGTTCCCCCCTTTGTGCAGATGGATTACTGTTGCTGTCCTCCATTCTGCCAGAACATAGCCAGTTTGCAGGCAGTGGTTAAACAGGGATCCAAGTGGGTCTTGTTAGGTCATGCTTTAAGTCATTTAAAAGGCATCTTGGGATGTTGTTTGGCCCCACGGATGCAGTGCTTTTAGCCTTGAACAGCGCCAAAATGACTTGCTCTTGTCAGACAACAGGCTGAGGAATGTTAGCAGATATACTTTGGGAAATGACTGGAGGGGACAGGGGGGTGAGGTTTTCTCCAAATCTGCCAGCTAGCAGGTTGGCTATTACCCTCCAGTTGAGTATGGGTGCTGCTATCCACAACCAGTTCAGCTTGTAGCTAAGTATTCCCTTTTAGATTGCGGATGTAATTACAGAATGTCTTGTGACCGTCCTTAGCTAGGGAGGTGATTTTTGCTTAATAATTAGCTTTGGAAAACTTGACAAGATTTTTAATTTGTAAGTTTAAGCTAGATGGGGATTTCATCCTCTGCTGAGCCAGTTCCCTTTTGTTCTTGGACATAGTTTCTTTCTCTTGTTGTACAGTCTATTTACACTATGGGTCCACCAGGTTGGCTTGTTTTTTCAGCAAGATCTGGTTTTAATCTGGTCAGGTACAGTCGATTCTATACAACTACTTAAGTGATTATACAAGACACTGGCATACACCTCTGCATAGGAGTCCATGCTTTGAAACTGCTTATACCATCCCTTAGTTGGCGGTAGATTATCTTTGAAAAAATCTCAAGCATATTTGAGATTGACGGGGTATCTGGTCTTGTAATTACATTGAAGGAGACTGATTTATGGTCTGATCTTACCAGGGAGGATATCACATTTTGGGGGGGGGGGGGGGGGGGAGTCAATGCTCTCCCATGTTAGTGAGTACTATATCCAGGATATTTGAGCCTCTCGTGGTTGTGCTGACTAGCCCAAGAACCTCTGAGTCACCAAGAACCTCTGGTAACTAAAATCACGAGTAAAGTGTTGGACTGTATGGCAAGGGACTCCAGTAAGTCCAGGTATGCAAGTATTCTTTTCCTGTTTCATAGTGTGGGATCTAAAACTAGCTATGATGTAGTAGGGGCTTTGCCTGCAGTTAAGTGGACATTGAGTAGCTACACAGATTTGTACCATTTGACCAGTCTCGAGGTGTAATTATCCTTAATGAAGATGGATATACCTCCTCCTTTGTTTCTTTCATCCTCAAGTTTGTGGTCTGAACGTATGGAAGGCACTGTAGCCTTGCATGGCCAGGGTACTTTCCACACCTGTGAACCATGTCTTGGTGACTGCACAGACGTTAGCATCTTCCAAAGTTAGGAGTGCTTTCAGGGACTGCAGCTTCTTGTTTAGACTCCTAGCATTAAGCAGCAATGCCTTGAGTTTACCTAGAGAGGATGTTGTTATGTTGGGAGGTTGGTTATTTTGACACTGCCTAAAAAGGCACAATACGAGTGGTTAATGCCTTTGTCATTATCAGAAAGCCTAGAGGAGACAGGTGCAGACCATCTCTAGTAAAACAGAGTGATCTTTCGATCATGTCTTCCCAAGCTGACAGATACTAGGTCCCCTTGGATGGACACCAAAAGCTAAGCCAATTGCTAAAATCAATCATTTTTTTTGTTTGTATTATGGCATTGTATTATACTGGAGAAAGTGGAATGCTGCTTAAGGCTAGGCTTATACCTGCCTGTGACACAATCTGAAACCTCAGTTGTCTCTCTCTTCATATAATCCAGTGAGGTACGTCTCAAGTCACTCACCCCATGTGGACTATGATGGAGTCATAACGGTACTTGTGGTTGAGTGACTTGGCAGATCTTAGCACCTGACAGGCAGCTAACTGTAACCCGCTCCTTATCCAGCCAGGTGAGGGGAACATCTGTGAGCCTCACGATGATGTCACCTATGACCAATACATTAAGTTTTGTGGTGTTACATCTTAAAGGCTTATTCGTTGAGACATTTTTGTATGCATTATGTGTTATGGTTGTTTTTTGCATCACTGTGTGAATAAGTGGTTTCTGTTTGGGAGGCCTCTGATCTTTTGGTAAGTTACTAGTGAGTACCTCCGCATATGTGGGTTTGTGAGTCATGTCCTTATTTAGCGTGGGGAGTGTGTGTGCTGATAACCTGTTTGGCATTTATCTGTCCTTATGCGAGAGTCTTACCTTCAATTTCACAGTGTAACTGCATCGCTCACATAAAAGTATTTACTTGTTTCAGGAGTAAGTGGTTGTCATTATACATGAAACAAACTGCTACATTGCTTCAGGATGTCCATGTCTACAAAGTTGGTGAAAGAGATGATTGGAATCTGCCTGTGCATGACAGCAAACTCTAACTATATGTTTTATTTGAGAAGGGAATGGATTAATTTGACAGGACTGTGCTGGTTGTGCCGCGACTACAACTACTTTGTGTAGGCTAAGGTTGATCAATAAGACAATGCTGCAACTGAGTTGCTCCTACAGCAGCACAAAAGCTTTGAAGGGTTTCCCTGACAGTAGTCAAGGGAAAAACTTAGCTTCTAGGCTTGTGTGTCTATACAGGGCACTGCTAACCTCTGCTGAGCAATGAGCAGCATCATACAAACGTGAGGCTTAAATACGAGCAAAGCTAAACAAGTTTTAAGCCAACTACCAACCAGGAAGGCACTTATAATCCCTTTCACCAGCAATCCCCAACTCAGATAGGTTAGATCAGCACACTTCTGCGACAAGAGTGCATAAAAACACCTTCTTAATGTAGAACAGCTGCTTTGGAACCCAAGTGTAACAAGACCACACAAACTACCTACAACAAATCCACAACCGACAGATGTAATGCAATATATTGCAATTTACTACTTAAAGCAGCACCAGATAGTACATTTTTTTTAACTGCTGAAGTCATAGTATACAAGAAAAGTACAAAATAATACTCAGAGCCCTTCTGTGCACTTCCCAGCTCAGGTAGACCAGGTAAACACACCTGCTGCCACTAGACAGATAATCCCTGTCCTCAATGTAAAAGCACAGTAAAGGAGTGTCCGGAGTGAAATGCTCCACAAACAAACTTAAAGATACAAATACAGTAGTGTACTTTAAACAGCTTATAAAAGTGTGATTATTCAATAAAATAACTTTGCTTTGTATAAATGAGCCAAGAGCCACTCAATTTTCAACAGAAAGAAGCACAAGAGTTGACTAAAAGAACTAGTAAATGAAGCGGAGACTGCATTAGGGAGATGGAGGTAAACAGAAATAAAGCTAGCTATTCTGAAATAGACAAATAAATGAGGGATAACAAAGCATTAGTTATATTTGTCAAACATGACAGAACAAGAAAACCTGGAAATATTGGACTTTTTCAACTTTGTTATACTTCCAGGGGACTCTAAAGAATATGGCCTACTTCATGCCATTAACGTTTGGAAGAATATTTAGGAGTGGGGAAGACAAAGGAAGGAGGTTAACTGTAAGTAAAACAAAATTTTGTTCTTAACAGTAGTATTTTGATAATGCAGGATATAATCTGCATGCTATAAAGTACAGCTTTATCAGTTATTATTGAGAGTAATGGGGATACTAAAGTAAACAGGTGCCCCTCTTTTTTCCCCATCTTTCTTTCTCCTTGTTTAGTTTTAAGAAATGCAGGCACTGCAATATAAAAATAGAAAAAAAGTCTGGTCAAAAGAGCATGATACAAAAACATTTTATGTGATTTTTCCCACTCTTCCATAGGGGAATGACTGGATTAAGGCCCTTGGCTTGATCTAGTAACAAGTTTTAAGAGAAAGCAAGCAAATACAACAGAAAAAGTACAGTTTTGTACCTACCATAAATGTAGATGTCCGAACTGGATAGCATCTGCAGTCATAACAAGTGGGTTGTCCTGTCGTCAGGCAGCCCTGCAGTCGGCCGGATTCCAAAGTCCGGGTCCGGCTTCGGCTGATGTCGCACTCCACCCGACGTCATCTCTGGTCGTCTTCGGGTATAAAAGCATCAGCCGACGCCATTTTCCTCAGTGTTTCTTGCCCCAGATGCCAGTAGCCCTCTTGCAGGCTAAAATTTGGATAGATGCCAATGTTTCCAAATAGATAGAGGTAAACACAACAATAAGCATGTATGTACATATATACAAACAAATACACCATAAAGACTCCCCAACAGCTAGCTATTAGGAGGGTAAACACCCTAGGAGTACCACAGAGGGAAGGAGGAGGGTAATCCTGACTGCAGATGCTATCCAGTTCGACATCTACATTTATGGTAGGTACAAAACTGTACTATGTCCTTCATGGATGCATCTGCAGTCATAACAAGTGGGTAGAATACCATAGCCAACTAGGGAGGAGGATAAAAGTAGATTATGGTGTGTTTAGGATCCCTTGCAGTACAGCAGTGGCAAACCCTGCTCGGGATCTGGAATAAAGAGGCAAATTATAATGCTTGGCAAATGTATGCACGGAGGTCCAAGTAGCCGCCTCAATAATGTCTTTGGTTGCCACTCCTCGTAAGAAGGCTGTGGTAGTGGCTGTTGCCCTTGTAGAATGAGGTCTTATGTTCTGTGGAATTGGTTTTCCATGGAAGGAGTAACAGTATCGTATGCAATTTCCTATCCATTTGGAGATTGTCTGTTTGGAAATAGCTTTTCCTTCCCTTCCTGCTGCATAGGCTACAAAGAGTTGGTCAGTCTTTCTGCTATTTTTTGTTCTGTCCAAGTAGTAGCGTAGCTGTCTATGTACATCCAAGGTATGCAGTATTCTTTCCCCTCTGTTTTGTGGGTTGGGAAAGAAGGTAGGTAGGTGGATTGCCTGGTTTAAGGACACTCTGGATACCACCTTGGGCATAAATGTTGGATTAGTCCTCAAGGATACTCTATCTTGGTGGAAGATTAGGAAGGGTTGCACTGCCATTAAGGCCTGTAGTTCTGAAACCCTCCTTGCTGAAGTAATTGCCAGTAGGAAAGCAGTTTTCCATGACAGGTGTTGTAGGTCTGCTGTTGCTGCTGGTTCAAAGGGTGATAGTGTCAACTTTTCTAGCACAAAGTTTAAATCCCAAGCTGGTAATGGTGGTTTCCTTGGAGGTTTTACATTCTTGATTCCTCTGAGGAACTGCCTGAGCAAAGGGTGCTAAAAACAGGTGGATCAAAGCTGTATTCTGCTGAAATAGCTGATGCATGTATCTTGATGGAGGAGTAGGACAGGCCTGAATGAAGAAGGTCGCCAGATACTCCAGAATGTTAGGTATATCTATGTTTGACACATCTTTTCCTCTTTCCGTACTCCAAATGACAAACCTTTTCCATTTTCCAGCATAGTTCCTTCTTGTTGAAGGTCTGCGTGCTTCAAGAATAATGTCTTTAACTCTTTGGGAAAGTTCTGGATTAGCTGCTGCTATGTGATGTTCCATGCAGTCAGTTGCAGCGTTTTAGGTTTGGATGTATGATGCTGTTGTTGTTCTGAGTTAACATCAAAGGCATCAGTGGTATTGGCCACATATTGTTCGAGACATGCTCTTCAGTAGTGGGTACCAGTGTTGTCTTGGCCAGTTTGGAGCTATCAGGATTATCCTTGGACGTTCTTCCCTTATTTTTAGCAGTACCTTGTGTATCAAAGGAAGAGGTGGGAATGCATATGCTGTTAGGCCTTTCCAGTTGAAGGAGAGTGAGTCCACTTTCCATGCTAGTGGGTGGAATGTCCTTGTGCAGAATTTTTGAGCTGGTAATTGAGAGGTGATGCAAATAGGTCTATCTGTGGCATTCCCCATTTCTTTGAGATGGTCTTGAAGATGTCCGGTGCAGCTTCCATTCGTGGGCATCCGAAGTGGTTCTGCTTAATATGTCTGCCAGAGTATTGTCTTTCCCTGGTACAAATATTGCCTGTAACTGAATGTTGTAGCTGAGTGCCAGGGTCCACAGCTCCAAGGTCATTCTGCATAGGGGTATGAATGAGTGCCTCCCTGTTTGTTGATGTACCACATGACTGTGGTGTTGTCTGTCCTTATCATCAACTGGCCCTCTTTGAGAAATGGTTTGAACTTTTGGATTGCCAGTTTTACTGCCAGCATTTCTTTTAGATTGATGTGCAGGTGAAGTTGATCCTGTGTCCACAATCCTTGCACGCATTTGTCCAGCATGTGGGCCCCCATCCTAGGTCTGAAGCGTCTGTTGTGATGGTCTGGCTTGGTTGACATCTGCGAAAGGGTAGGCCTGGGTTTGACTGGCATGCCTGAGCCCACCATAGGAACTCCTGTTTTAAGCATGGAATTAGTGGGATTTCTGTTTCTAGACTGTGTCTGTGTTGGGACCATAAATTCTTTAGGTACCACTGTAGTTTCCTCATATGTAGTCTGGCAAATGGGACCAAGATTATGCATGATGCCATGAAGCCCAAGGCCTGTAGAACTTTTCTTGCTGTTAACTTGTTCAGTTTTGTTAGTGCCAAGAAGTAAAGAGGAAGTTCTTTTTGTTTTCTGTAGTCAGGAATGCCATTTGTTGTACTGTGTCCTATTCTCCCCCCAAGAAAGTCCTTGTTTGGGATGGTATCAGTCTTGACTTTTGTAAATTGACTGTGTATCCCAGTCCTTGTAGCAAGTAAATGACCCTTTGTAAATCTGTTGTCAGCTTGCTTTTGTTGTCCCCTTGTAGCAGGCAGTCGTCCAGGTATGGGTAAATTTGAATTCCCTGTAGTCTGCAATGGGCGATTACTGATGCCAGGCATTTTGTGAATACTCTGGGCGCAGTAGATAAGCCAAAGGGCAATGCTGAGAATTGATAGTGCTCTGATCCTGCAAGAAATCTGAGGTATCTTCTGCAGATTGGTCGGATGGGGCGTGCAGGTATGCCTCCTTGAGATCTAGAGTTACCAGCCAAGACTCCTTGCCCAGCATGGGAAGAAGTTGCTGTAGGGTCAGCATTTTGAATTTTGGGACAATGATATATGTATTTAAGGTGGACAGGTCGAGAATTGGTCTCCAACTTTTTCCTTTCTTGGAACTAGGAATAGTCTGGAGTAGAACCCTTTCCTTGTTCTGCTGTTGGCACTCTTTCCACAGCTCTCATGTTGGCTAACTCCATTATCTGGCGTAGAGCCTCTGTTTTTTGATTTGGAGGTAGATTTGGCATTCCTCTTTTGACTGGTAAAGTGTGGAAGTGAAACCGGTAACCTTGATCTATGGTTTGTAAAATCCACTTGTCTTTTGTTATGTAGTGCCAGTTCTTTGAAAATAAGGTTAACTTTCCGCCTAGAGGGGCTGCTATTTGTTCCCTGGTAGGCGGATTTAGGATTAAGTCACTGCGGTTGTGCTGATGTAGTGGCGGTGGCTGTGTCTGTGCCTCTGTTGTTACCTTGCCACTGTCGTCCTCTGTAGGCACCTCCTCTGGATTGGTTTCTGCCTCTGGAACGTCTATTTCTACCCTTTGAAATTTTGTGGAGTCAGGAAAGGACCAATTTTGGCAGGCCAGTTCCTGCTAAACCTTGGGGTTGAACCTGCAAGAAATCTTTAACAGTTTGAACAGATTTTGCCTTTTCTTCCATTTTCTTCATAACCTGCTGGGCAGGTGTACCAAACAAACTTGTCTTGTCCATAGGAGCATCTAGCAACTTAGCTTTAACATGATCCGTAAAGCTTGTTCCTTTAGCCATGCATGCCTTCTTATCACTGTGCCTGTCATGGCTGATCTAAATGAAGCCTCCAGTGCATCATAGCCACATTTTAAGGAATGGTTGCTAACCTGTTGTATGTTATTTACCATCTCTAATACATATTTCTTATCAAGAGATTCATCAGTGGTTAATTTTTTAGTTAACTGATCCAGCATAAACTCTTGGTATTGTATCATATGAAACTGACAGTTTAAAGCTCTAGCTGAGAGAGTAGCTGAAGTGTAGACCTTTTTACCCCATCTGTCTAGTGACCTAGCTTCCCTTTCAGAAGGAATAGGGTTTTAGCTGTGGTTGCGGCTACTGCCTTGGGACCCTGGGATATAGTTTCTGGGTCTGCAAGTGGGGCCTTGTAAAGGTGGTGATGAGTATCTGGCACCCTGTAAAATCTGTCAGGTTTGGCAGGGGCTGGGGGTAAAGAATCTGGAGCGGAGCAAACATCATTGAAAGCATCATCCACCACAGAGAGAACAGGAGGTATAGCTAAGGGCCTGTGCTGTGGGAGGTGCAGAAAGGTCCTAAGTCTTTTGCTGGAGTCTGAAAAATCCTGTTGCTGCCATTGGAACTGTTCTCGCATGGCATGCAAGGTTTCCCCAAAGGAGAATTCTTCTGGTGGGAAGCAGCTGGAATGGATTCTTCAGCATCCGAATCTTCAAAATTGGAGAAGGGAGCCTCAGGCTGATCAGTTATGTCTGATGCATCAGCAGAATGAGCAGTAGAGACTGGCTGAGGGGGCTCTGCCCTAGATCTCTTCTCAGGGGGCTGAGAGGCCCTATCTGGGTGAGGTTGAGATCCTCTAATTAAAGAAATTAAATCTTCTGCCAAAGAAAGCATTTGAGAACTAGAAGAGGGCCTGGATGTGGGGGTTTAACAGGCACTGATTTAGTAGTCTTGGCTGCTTTAGCCCTGGCGAAGGCCTTAATGGACATGGCAGCTGGAGGCCTAGCAGCACCACGTGCTGGGGTAGAGACATCCAAGGGGATGGTGTCTGATAAGTCCACCACCGTAGTGGGTAAAATTTCTGAGGTCGATTCAAGAGTTGTAGCAGGGGCCTCAGTTGTTAGAATAGGTTCAGCTGTACTTTGAGCAGTTTTCGGTTCGGCCGAAACCGAGACACTCGGGGTTTGCTTTACCGTGGTTTCGGCCGAAACCACGGACCGCGAGTGTCGGTCTTTATCTTTGCGTTTTTTGGGGGTAGTCGGAGGATCCGACGGCATAATGTACGCAAAATCAGTACCGAAAAACTGTTCTGCAAACTCCGACCGGCGCCTAAGCGTTGTCGGTTAAAGAAGCACAGGCGAACAGGCTGCTACGTCGTGGGCTGGGCCTAAACAAGGCAGACAGTATGAGTGGAAATCTTTATGAGGTATTTGTTTCCCACAGGTTAAACAATTGTTAACTTTTCTGACATCGGCTGAGGCAAGAAAGAGTCCCCAACGGGTACTTAGCTTTAGAAGTCTTGAAGTAGTATTCGGTAGAAGTAATCTCTGGATCCGACCGACCGGCACTTGCGAACAGCTTCTGCTTGGCCAGCGGCAAGAAAGACTGAGGAAAATGGCGTCGGCTGATGCTTTTATACCCGAAGACGACCAGAGATGACGTCGGGTGGAGTGCGACATCAGCCGAAGCCGGACCCGGACTTTGGAATCCGGCCGACTGCAGGGCTGCCTGACGACAGGACAACCCACTTGTTATGACTGCAGATGCATCCATGAAGGACATCTGAAAATAATAGAACATTTTCCCCTAGCTAATAAATGAGTGCTTGTAGAAGCAGCTGTGTATCTGGTTTTCATGTTGCCATGGAGACAATCTGATGAAGAGCAATAAAAGCAGAATACTTATTTCTTTTAACAGCTATGAAATAACGTTTTCTGAAAGCATTGAAGTGTTTTCCCAATCTGAAAGACTCAAATAGCACTTAGTAGATGCAGAGGCTGTACCATGCATCTTGGCTTGGATGACCTTCCTTTAAGTTAATCCAAGTCTGAGTGTGGCTGTCAGTCTGGGACAACTGTTTCTATTAGGAAGGTAAAACTTCAATATCTGAAGATGTACATAGCTTTGTGTCTTAGTATTAAGTTAATAGGTTTTACCGGTGTATTGGGGTGTGTGCCTTTTTTTTTTCCCTTTGAGAGTTTTCAATAAAACAAAAAGCTTTGTAAGATGTGACATTGGCTCAAATGAATATGGCAAGAAAAAAAGTAGTTATGTGCTCACCATAACGTTCCATCTATGTTGTCTGTTTCAGTCTTCATCAAACCTGTGGGTCTCAGTTCCAAGCTCGGAACCAACTTGGCAGTCAGCAAGCTTAAGATTCCAAGCTGGAGCTCCTCCCACCCTACCCATACTGCTAACTCCTCTCAGATACCGCAGATTGACTTTGTTGCAATATTCTCAGAAGAGACAAATACATTATAAACACAAAACAAAAACACCAGAGCATTAAAGGATGCTCAGGAGCTCAACACAAGAACAAAGGTTCTCAGTATAATCCATCAGGCCCTTCAGAGATAAGGAAAGGGGAAGGAGGGAGGGAAGGCTGATGAAGAAGTTACTGCATCCTTGACTATCACTGGAATTGGAGAAACCAAGTGGTTAAATGGACAGTACGAGTGCCCAGGTGAGCCTTGCCAGGAGGACAAGTTAAGCAAGCTACTGAAGGGCCACAGCACAACAGACTTCTCCAGAAGGCGAGGCCACAGCAAGGTAAAGCAAACGCGAGGTTACGCGAGGATGACATTTGAGTTGCACACACTACCTTTCTGAGTGAATTTGAGGAGGAGGAGAAAAGGTGGAAAGGCATACAGCAGACAGTGAGGCTACACCTGGATTACTATCCTTTGGATGCTGCTCCAGATGGGCAACCAGGGAAAAGGAATCATCATATTTGGCATTGATCAGGGAGGTTGAGAGGTCACCTCCCATTGGCAGTAACCAGTATAGTCACCATCCACCTGATTAATCACTCATACAGCTTCAGCAGGCAATGGCTGAGCCTGTCCACTAGTGAACTGGCTTCTCCATGCACGTCAGCAAAAGCTAGAAAGCAGCCTAAGGACATGGCCTACAACCTCATTACCTCTCAACATGTGTGGAGAGAGACGCCTCCACCTCAGATGTATCACACCACCAATTTATTGTTGCAGTGTACAGCATTCACTTTCCAGAGAAGAGAATTTTTAAAAGCCTGCAGGGAGACATGAACTGCCCTCATTTCCAAGATAAGGATATAGAGGTTGGCCTGCTTTTGTGATCATGTACCTTAGAACTTTGACAATGTTTCAGCCATACTGCAGCTGAAGCACATATATGGGCTATCACCTTGAGACTGGGAATTTGGCAGACGCTGCCCAGTGAAACACTGATGTTGAGAATCCATCATTCCAAATCATTCCAAATGTATTTGACATGCAACAGAAATTCTGATGTGAGCTAATATCAGATGTTAAGTACTGGCTCCAAACAGCCCACTGAAAACTTGTGATAATTTGTAACAGGTAATAGAAAGTCATGGTCACAATGAGACCGAAAGCCCTAAAGCACATGGCCATGGAACACCAAATTATGTCTATGTGAATAACTCTTTTTCAAGGAACACTGGATTTGCGTGGCAAGATATCCATTATGGATGCTCTGTTGACTGTGTGGATGGAATTAGAGACTTGCTAAGTTTACTGTGATTACCAAGAAACCGAACTACCACAGAAGTGAATCCGTGGAAAGAAATCTGTTTCTCCTAGGTTGAAGCAGCCAGGAGCCAGCTGTCTAAGTATGGAAAGCTCTTGACACCCTGGGGGCAAAGCACAGCCTGAAAATAAGATTCTAAAAAGTACAGTTATATACACTTACCATAAATGTAGAAGTAAGGCAGCAGATGCCATTACACCAGTTTTTCTTGCCCTGTCAGGAACCCCCAAAGTAGGAGACCAGGTTCTGGTGGAAGAACCCCCACCAGTGAAAAATAAATACCAATATATCCCTTGTAAGGAAAGAAGGAGAATAGAGGGGGGTGGAGGGAGGGAAACCAGGACTGCAACAGTGAATACACGCCAACATCTACATTTATGGTAATTGTACACAACTGCACTATGTTCTTAGTGTTTCACTGTTGCAGTCATCACATTTAGGTAGATTCCCAAAGCTGAGGAAATGGGTGGCGGCAGTCAATGAAACTAGGGGCTGGCTAGGATGCCCTGCAAGACTACAGAGGCAAACCCTGCCCTGGATTTGGAGAAGAGAGGCAGGTGGTAATGCTTGGCAAAAGTGTGAACAGATGTCCAGGTGGAGGCCTCCAGGATGTCCCTGGTGGGGACTCCTCTGAGGAAAGCTGCAGAGGTGGAGGCTGCTTTGGTGGAGTGTGTCCTGATCCCCTTGGGGGGAGGCTTTCCATGCTGTTTGTAGCAGAAATGGATGCAGTGTGCTATCCATTTGGAAATGGTTTGCTTGGAGATTGCTTTGCCTTCTGCCCCTGTAGCAAAGCTAACCAGCAATTGATCAAACTTTCTGAAGGATTTAGTCCTGTCTAGATATCTGAGCTGTCTGAGCACATCTAGAGAGTGAAGAATCCTTCTCCCCTTGTTCTGGGGATTAGGAAAAAAGGTGGACAAATGAATGGATTGGTTGAAAGCCACACTGGACACAACCTTGGGCATGAAGGATGGGTTAGTTCTGAGGGATACCTTGTCTGCATGGAAGATGATGAAGGGTTCCACAACCATGAGTGTTTGCAGCTCAGAGACTCTTCTGGCTGAAGTGATGGCCAGAAGGAATGCTGTATTCCAGGAGAGAAATTTTAGCTCTGCATAAGAAGTTGGTTCGAAAGGGGGCAGGGTGAGCTTTTTCAAGACAAAGCTAAGGTCCCAAGCTGGTGTTGGTGCCCTTCTGGGGGGCCTCAAGTTGCTAGCCCCTCTGAGGAACTGTATGATCAAAGGGTGTGAGAAAAAGGGAATGCTCAGAAGGAAAATGAGCAGAAATAGCAGAGGCATGAATTTTTATAGAGGAGAAAGCCTGACCACTGTGTAGTAGGTCAGCTAAGTAATCCAGGATAAGAGAGAGGGAGGGGCTGTGCTGTACTGGCTCCCTTGGCCTGGATCCAGGCACAGAAAATTTTCCATTTTTCTGCAAAAAACTTTATTTTACTAGGACGTCTGGCCTCACGGATAACATCCAGAACCCGTTTACTGAGGATGGCAGATTGGTTCGGGGTTAGAGAATAAGCCAAGCTGCCAAACTGAGTGTCTGCAATTGGGGATGCACCAATTCCCCTTTCCTCTTGGTCAGGAGGTTTGGAATCTGAGGAAGATGCTATGCAGGCAGCGGGGACAGGCTGCGCAGCACGGGGTACCAGTGTTGCCGGGGCCAGTCTGCAGCTATAAGAATGGTCCTTGTTTTTTTCCCCATTTCTGAGTTATTAGGGTAAAGGTACTTCTGTTGAGTTGCCACTCGTGTGGGTCCAGAAGGTTTCTGCTTAATTGGTCTGCCAGATATTTGAAAGAGCCTGGTAGTAACTGCGCTAACAGGTGTACTTGTATGGAAGAGGCTGTGTGCCAAAGGGTCATGGCCAGCCTGCATAGAGGGTAGGAGTGAGTCCCTCCTTGCTTCTTGATGTATCACATCACAGTGGTGCTGTCTGTTTTGATCAGGAGAACCCCTGGAGAGAGAAAAGGTTTGAAAGCTATCAAGGCGTGCTGCACAGCCATCATCTCATTTTGACTGATGTGCAGAGGGCTTTGCTGTGGGCTCCATTGGCCGTGTATGCACCTGCCATCCAAGTGTGCACCCAAAGAGTAGTCTGATGCATCTATGGTGAGGGTCTGGGCGGGGGGCAGTCCCTTGTTGTGGGAGCATGCTGCTGCCCATCAAAGAAATTCCTTTCTGTGGCAAGGAATTATAAGTAGAAGAGTTTCCAGGTCTTGAGAGTGTTGACACCAAAGGCTCTTTAGGTACCATTGAAGTTTCCTTATATGCAGTCTGGCATATGGAATGAGTAGTATGCAAGATGCCATGAACCCCAGAGCTAGCAAAATCTTCATTGCAGACAGCTGGCACCTGGTGGCTAATTGAGAGAAGTAGGCTGTCAGGAAAATTTGTTTCTCTGGTGTATAGTATGCCACCTGGGATGCTGTGTCCAGACTTGCTCCCAGGAAGATTATCCTTTAGGTGGGCAGCTGTTTGGATTTCTTTTCGTTGATTGTGTACCCTAGGGAGGTTAATAGGGATTTTACAAAGGCCAGGTGCTTGAGCAGCTTTTCCTGGCTGTCTGCCTGACTAAGGCAGTCGTCTAAGTAAGGGTAAATTTGAATATGTCTGTCTGCAAAAGGCAATGGCTGGAGCCAGACATTTTGTGAAAACTCTGGGAGAAGTAGAAAAGCCGAAAGGAAGCACAGAGAACTGAAAGTGTTAAGATCCTGCCCTGAAGCGAAGATATTTCCTGCATGATTCCCTGACAGGAATGTGGAGGTGGGCCTCTTTTTGATCTAGGGTGGCTAGCCAAGCGTCCTTGGAGAGCAGGGGTAAGCAGCTGCTGGAGGGTGAGCATTTTGAATTTTGGGATCATCAGGAAGGTGTTTAGAATGGATAGATCAAGGATGGGGCCCCAGGTGCCCTCTTTTCTGGGCACCAGAAAAACTAGTAGAAGCCTTGGCCTATCTGTTCTGCAGGAACGTACTCTACTGCCCTCAGAGAGCAAGGAAAGGATTTGCTTTTGAGCCTCTGCCCACTGATTTGGTGGTAGATCTGGGAACCCTTTTAAGGTTGGAAGGGTGTGGAAGGAAAATTTGTATCCCCGAGACACAATGTTCAGAACTCATTGATCCTTGGTAATGGTAGCCCAAGTGCTTGAGTGAAAGGAGAGTTTTCCTCCTAGGGGTATGTGAAGGTGGGCGGGGGGTGGAGGAGGTGAGTCATTGTGAGTTCTTACCATAACAGGGCGGGGCTTAGAACTCCCTGGTTTTGAAGTGGAGGTAGTCCACTGCTTAGATCTTTGCATTCCCTGGGGCTGCTGTCTGGGAGTCTGTTTCCACGGGGCCTAGGCTGGGCTGGTTTACTTGGAGCAGAAAAGGACCAGTGCTTGGAGGGACAATGCCTACTGAACCTGGGGGGGGGGGTTGAAACTAAGAAATCCTTAACTGTTTGGATAGATTTTGCTTTTTCTTCCATCTTTGTTAAGACCTCTTCTGCCTTAGTACCAAATAAGTTATCTTTGTTCAAAGGGCATCCAACAATTTAGATTTGACATGGCGTGGCAGGGGTTGTTCCTTAAGCCATGCATGTCTTCTAATGACAGAGCCAGTGACTGCTGCCCTGTAAGAAACTTCTAGGGTGTCAAAAAGTACTGCAGTCATTACACTTGGGTTATCCTGCCGTCAGGCGGTTCCCCAGCCGGCCTGAGTTCCAAAGTCTTGGTTCGGCGTCGGTTGCTGTCGCCTCCTCCCTGACGTCAGTGCGACAGGGGTATATAAGATGCAGCCGACGCTATTTTCTTCAGTTTTTCTTGCCCCAGATGTCAGGTGCCTAGGCAATTCAAACTGATAATAAAACATACATAAGAAAAGCAAACATACTTTCAGCTACCAGCAAATACTCTCCATAGGTAGTAAAAGGTAGAGGAACTAGGTACATACTAGACAGTAAGAGGGGAAAGAGGGAGGGTAACCTGGACTGCAGCAGTGTCTATACTCGAACATCTACATTTATGGTAGGTACAAAACTGTACTATGTTCATCGTGTGACAATGCTGCAGTCATTACACATGGGTAGAATCCCAAAGCTGAGGTAGGGTGGTTGGTTC
The DNA here is from genome assembly GCF_019279795.1 of Protopterus annectens. NCBI lineage: Eukaryota > Metazoa > Chordata > Ceratodontiformes > Protopteridae > Protopterus > Protopterus annectens. The sequence continues at coordinate 568,198,715 of NC_056734.1, forward strand.
TATAAGGCATTAGGGGTGGCTATAAGGCCCTGCAGCACTGCAGAGGCAAAGCCAGCTCTGGATTTAGAGTACTGAGGCAGATGGTAATGCTTGGTGAAGGTATGCACAGAACTCCATGTTGCTACTTCCAAAATATACTTGGTAGGTACTCCTCTGAGGTAGGCAGTTGAAGTGGCTGTTGCCCTGGTGGAGTGAGATCTAATGCTGTTAGGCACAGGTTTTCCATGGTGCGTACAGCAGAAACGTATGCAATGTCCTATTCATTTGGAAATGGTCTGTTTTGAAACAGCTTTTCCCTGTGCTGCTGCAGCATATGCTACCAATAATTGCTCAGATGTTCTGAAAGCTTTGGTTTTGTCCAAGTAGAAGCGTAACTGCTTGTGAATGTCCAATGAATGCAGTAGTCTTTCCCCTTTATTCTGTGGTTTTGGATAAAAAGTAGGCAAGTGAATGGTTTGGTTTAGAGACACACTTGAAACCACCTTAGGCATAAACGTAGGGTTAGTTCTTAAGGACACCCTGTCCTGGTGGAAAATGAGGAAAGGTTCCACTGCCATTAATGCCTGTAATTCTGAAACTCTTCTTGCAAAAGTTATTGCCAGGAGCAGAGCAGTTTTCCAAGAAATGTATTTTAATTCTGCCGTGCTAGTTGGTTCAAAAGGAGGTAAAGTTAATTTTTCCAAAACAAAGTTGAGGTCCCAAGTTGGAGTAGGTGCTCTACGGGGCGGTCTTATGTTTTTAGCCCGAGGTACTGTTTTAGCAAAGGATTAGAGAAAATTGGTGGATCCGTGTTGTAGTGTGCAGACATGGCAGAGGCGTGGATCTTGATGGATGAAAAGGAGAGGCCTTTGTCCAGCATCTCAGTCAAATATTGTAGTATCTGAGGAATGTTTGGCACAACAGGATCAAGGCTGTGAGCCTGGTTCCAGGCACAGAATCTCTTCCATTTATCCAAGTAGGCTTTCCTGGTACTAGGCCTTCTGGCCTCCAGAATGACATCCATAACTGCTTTGGAGAGGGGCATTGCTTGCGTGGCTAGGGAATCTTCCATGCAGCTAGGTTTAGTGTCTTCAGCTGGCTGTGGAGTAACTGATTGTTGTGCTGAGACGGCAAAATCCAGGGTAGTCCTTGTGCTAAGTTTTTTAAGATAGGGTACCAGTGCTGGCGTGGCCAGTCTGGTGCAATCAGGATCATTTTTGGCTCTTCTTGCCTGGCTTTTATGAGTACTTTTGGAAGAAGAGGCAGTGGTGGAAAAGCATATAATTGTAGGTTTGTCCAGCTGAATGAGAGGGCATCCACTTTCCATGCTTGTGGATGGTAACTCCTTGTGCAGAATTTCTTTAGCTGGCAATTCATTGGGGAGGCAAACAGATCTATGTCCGGGCTCCACCATTTCTTTGTTATCATTCTGAATATTTGAGGATTCAATTCCCATTCATGGGGATCCATGATATTTCTGCTTAAGTCGTCTGCCAGTGTTTTTTTCTCTCCTGGCAGGAATTGTGCTTGTAGATTAACTTGATAGTTTATAGCTGTGTTCCACAAGGCCATGGCTTGTCTGCAGAGGGGGTAGGAGTGAGTGCCTCCTTGCTTGTTTATGTACCACATAACTGTGGTGTTGTCTGTCTTTAGTAGTAGTTGATGTGGATGCAAGAGGTCCTTGAAAGCTATAAGGGCATTTTGTACAGCTAGCATCTCTTTTTGATTGATGTGAAGATGCCTTTGTTCTGCGGGCCACTTGCCCTGAATACATTTTCCTGCCATGTGTGCTCCCCAGGCGTAATCCGATGCATCTGTTGTCAGTGTTCGCCTGGCTGTGGGTTGAGTGAAAGGCTGTCCCTTGTTGAGGTGACAAGCTTGAGCCCACCATCGAAACTCCTGTTGAAGGCAAGGTATTAGTGGTATAACGGTTTCCAAACTTTGACAGTGTTGAGACCATACATTCTTTAGGTACCATTGTAGTTTCCTCATATGCAGTCTGGCATATGGAATTAGTAATATGCAAGATGCCATGAAGCCCAAGGCCTGCAGAATTTTTCTTGCAGGGAGTTGGGTCTTTGTTGCCATCAATCGAAAGTATTGTGTCAGTTATCCTTGTCTGTCTGGCGTGAGATAAGCCATCTGGGCCATTGTGTTCAAGCTGGCACCCAGGAATATTATCTCTTGTGAGGGCACTAGTTTTGATTTATTTTCGTTTACTGTGTACCCCAGGCAACTTAACTTTTTACAAACACCAGATGCTGTAGAAGAATATCCTTGCTCTCTGCTTGAATCAGGCAGTCGTCCAAGTATGGGTAAACATGAATTCCTTTCTGTCTGCAAAATGCAATTACTGATGCCAGGCACGTTGTGAAGACCCTGGGTGCAGTAAATAATCCAAAGGGCAGTGCAGAGAATTGATAGGTTCTTAGCTGGTCCAATACACTGAGGTATCTTCTGCAGTTTTGTCTGATAGGGACATGCAGGTATGCCTCCTTGAGGTCCAAAGTCACGAGCAAAGCTTGTTTGCCCAGCATGAGAAGAAGCTGCTGTAATGTCAACATTTTGAATTTCGTAACATCCAGGTAAGTGTTTAGTGAAGAAAGATCCAGAATGGGCCTCCAGGCTTGGTCTTTTCTGGGAACCAGAAAGAGTCTCGAGTAAAATCCTTGCCCTTGTTCCTGTGGTGGTACCTTTTGAATAGCTCCCATGTTCATGAGTGCCATAATTTGTTTTTGGGCCTCTGCCCATTGATTTAGAGGCAGATTTGGCATTCCTCTTAATCTTGGAAGAGTGTGAAAGTGGAACCTGTAACCTTTTGAAATAATATTGAGAACCCATTTGTCTTGGGTGATCATATGCCAATTGATAAAAACGTGCCAGTTTCCCTCCCAAAGGGGCTGCCAAGAATGAGTTGTTTGGCAGCTGGAGTGGGAAGTCATTGGGGCTGTTTTTTATATGGTTGGTGCCTGTCCTCCCCTTCTTTCTGGCCTGATGCACCCCATTGTCGAGGTCTGCAAGGACCTTGTGGTTGACCTTTACCTCTTGGCCATCTGTATCTGCCCCTTTGAAGTCTGTCATTAACTGGAACGGACCAATTCTTTGTTGGCCAGTTTCTACTAAATCGAGGAGGCTGAACCTGTAAGAAATCCTTCACTGTTTGCATAGATTTTACCTTATCCTCCATTTTCTTTAATACCTCGTCTGCCTTAACTCCAAATAAAACATCCTGCTGTAAAGGTGCATCCAGTAATTTAGCTTTAACATGATCTGGTAACACATGTTCTTTTAACTATGCATGTCTTCTAATGACAGAGCCTGTAATTGCTGCTCTGCATGAAGCCTCTAAAGAATCAAAACCACATTGCAAAGTATGCTTTCCCACTTGTTCAGCGTCATGCAATAAATCCTGCATTTCTTTAAAATTAGGAGGATCTGTATCTGGAAGCATTTTTTGTTTCAACTGAGACATCAAAAATTGCTGATATTTTAGCATGTGAAACTGGCAATTTAAGGCTCTCATTGCTAAAGTTGCAGACGTATATACTTTCTTTCCCTACCTGTCTAGTGCTCTGGAATCTCTGTCAGAGGGAACTGGGTTCTTTGCTGATGAGGCCTTAACCCCTTTGGGTCCCTGAGAAATAGTTTCAGGATCAGCAACAGGGCTTTTATACAGAAATTTGTGAGAGTCAGGGACTCTGTAATATCTGTCCTGTTTAAGTGGAGCTGGAGGTAAGGAATCAGGATTTAAGCTGGATTCAGTGTACACATCATCCACAATATCTAGCACTGGCAGAATAGCCAGGGGTCTGTGTTGAGGTAATAATAGGAAGTCTCAGAGCCTTTTCTTGGATTCTGAATAATCCTGGCCTTCCCAATGGAAATGTTCCCTCATGGTATGTAAGGTTTCCCCAAAGGAGTAGTCCTCAGGCGGAGAGGCTGATGGAATAGATTCCTCAGCATCAGAATCCTCATAAGGGGGTAAAGAATATCCCAGGTCTGAGGATGAATCTGAGGAAATGGACCCTGGTCGGATGAATCATAATCTGCATCCTGTCTAGGCCTTTTATCAGATGGGGGATGGGGACCCCTGATCAGAGTGATTAGGTCTTCGGCCATTTTGAGCATTTGTTTCTTAGGCATGAAGGCCTGTCCTGGAGAATGCTGTACTTGTTTTTTAGCTTTTAAAGGAGGTTTTGACTTAGAAGAGGGTTTAATGATTAGCTGAGTAGGTCTGAAGACACCCTCTGAAGCTGCGGGTAGCTCAGGTACTCCGGATGCCTCTGCAGGATCGGTTTCGGTCTGCTGAAAAGCTACTGCGTCCGAAGGCCCAGCCATCTCCACGTGGGGGTCGGAGGTGGCCTGCGGTTCTGCAGAAGCGGTAGTCAGGGGCTGCGAAGGCACCTCACTGAAAAAACGGAGAACCGGTGACTGGCCTAGAAAAGGCTTAGTCGTCAGTTTTGGGCCTCTGATGCCTGTCCTTGTCTTTGCGCTTTTTATGAATACCGGTCGGAAGTTCCGATGGCATGGTATAATTAAATTTTCTGCAAAAGAAAAGTCGGGCAAAATCAAACCGACGTTTAATAGTGCACTTATTAAACCTAGCACAAAACCGACAACCAGTAACGTTGTGGTCTGGGCCGAGGCATGGGATACAATAAGAATGGAAATCCTTATGAGGTATTTGCTTCCCACAAGAAATACAGTTATTAACTTTTACTGACATCGGTCTGAGGCAAGAAAAAGTTTCCCCAACGGGGTACTTAGCTTTGTAGAAGACTTTGGTTCTGGATTCGGAATGAAAATCTCAGGAGAAGGCCGACCGGCACTTACGAACTGCTTTTGCTTCGGGCACCGCACGGCAAGAAAGATTGAAGAAAATGGTGTCGGCTGCATCTTATATACCCCTGTCACACTGACATCAGGGAGGAGGCGACCGCAACAGTTGCCGGACCAAGTCTTTGGAACTAAGGCCGGCTGGGGAACCGCCTGACGGCAGGATAACCCAAGTGTAATGACTGCAGCAGTGTCACACGATGAACATCCACAGTGCAAAGGGTGTTTAGTTACTTGACTTGCAGACTGCATTAAGTCTTGTAAATCTTTAGATTCTGCCCAAGCAAGAAAGGAAGACATTTTTTGTTTAAGGAGTTCCAAGGTATGCTGCTGAAGTTTCAGCATATGGAACTGACAACTTAGTGCCCTGATAGCATGAGTAGTTGAGGTGTATACTTTTTTATCCCATCTGTCCAATGCTCGGGAATCCCTGTATGAGGGGGGAATCTTAGCAGAGGTTGCTTTAATCCCTTTTGGCCCTTGAGAAATGAACTCAACAGTCAGCCGTTGGATTTTTAAAAAGATATTTGTGCGAGTCAGGGACTCTATAGTACCTGTCTGGTTTTCTGGGAGCAGGAGGTAGGGCGTCAGGAGTCAAGCTGGATTCAAGGAAAAAGTACAGTTGTGTACCTTCCATAAATGTAGATGTTCAAGTGTATTCACTGTTGCAGTCATTACTGTTGGGTTATCCTGCTGGCAGGCTACCCGCAGTCTGCCCGAGTTCCAAAGTCTAGGTCCGGCGTCGGCTGCTGTCGCCTCTTCCCTGACGTCAGTGCGCCAGGGGTATAAAAGATGCAGCCGACGCCATTTTCTTCAGTTTTTCTTGCCCCAGATGTGAGGTGCCCCAAATAGGTAGGCTGAAAAATATATATCAAAAAGAAATGCATAAACAAAAATAACATTTTCTTCATCTACAAGCAAATACACCAAAAAGGTTGTATAGGATAGAGAAGTGCAGATAAGGCCCAGCAAAGAGAAGGGGGATGGTGGGTGGATAACCTGGACTGCAACAGTGAATACACTCTAACATCTACATTTATGGTAGGTACACAACTGTACTATGTTCATTGTGTTTCACTGTTGCAGTCATTACTGTTGGGTTGAATCCCAAAGCTGAGGAAGGGTGGCTGGGCTAAATTAGATTAGGAGAGGCTATGAGACCCTGCAGAACTGCAGTGGCGAAGCCTGCTCTGGACTTAGAGTAGAGAGGCAAGTGGTAGTGCTTTGTAAAGATGTGCACTGAACTCCAAGTTGCAGCCTCTAAGATTTATTTGGTTGGTACTCCTCTGAGAAAGGCTGCTGAAGTGGCTGCTGCTCTGGTGGAATGAGGCCTTAGGCACTGATTTGCCATGTTGAGAATAGCAAAAACGGATGCAATGGCCTATCCATTTAGAAAGTCTGTTTTGAGATCGCCTTTCCTTGTGATCCTGTAACATATGACACTAGAAGTTGCTCAGTCTTTCTGAAAGCTTTAGTTCTGTCCAAGTAGAAGCGTAACTGCCTGTGTATATCCAAAGAATGCAGAATTTTCTCCCCCTTGTTCTGTGGATTTGGATAAAAGGTAGGCAAGTGAATGGTTTGATTGAGGGCCACACTGGACACCACCTTAGGCATAAATGTAGGGTTTGTCCTCACGAGAAACCCTGTCTGGATGAAAAATGATGAAAGGTTCCACAGCCATGAGTGCTTGTAACTCCGAGACCCGTCTTGCAGAGGTAATGACTAGGAGCAGAGCTGTTTTCCAGGATAAGAATTTAATATCCGCTGTTGATGCTGGCTCGAAAGGAGGCAGTGTGAGTTTTTCCAAAACAAAATTGAGGTCCCAGGCCGGAATTGGTGTTCTCCTTGGAGGCCTAATGTTTTTGGCCCCTCTGAGGTACTGCCTTATTAAAGGGTGAGAAAAGAGAGGTGGTTCCGTATTGCAATGTGCAGAAATGGCAGAGGCATGAATCTTAATTGATGAGAAAGAAAGGCCTTTGTTCGGCATCTCAGTCAGGTATTGTAAAATCTGAGGAATGTTTGGGACAGACGTGTCAATGCCTTGTTCCTGGTTCCAAGCACAGAATCTCTTCCATTTTTCTGCATAAGACTTTCTGGTACTGGGCCTCCAGGCCTCCAAGATAACATCCATAACTGCTTTTGAAAGGGGAGTGTTCATTATGGCTACATTATCCGCCATGCTGCCAGATTTAAGGTCCTGAGTTGGCTGTGCAGGATCTGATTGTTTTGTTGGGTCAGCAAGTGAGAAGTTTGAGGTAATAACCATGCTGGATCTTGAGACAAGCTCTTCAGGATTGGGTACCAATGCTGGCGTGGCCAGTCTGGTGCAATCAGAATCATTTTTGGCTTCTCTTGTCTGACCTTTAGGAGTACTCTGGGAAGGAGAGGCAGTGGGGGAAAAGCATATACTGTTAGATTTTTCCAGCTGAATGAAAGGGCGCCCACTTTCCATGCTTGCTTGTGGTAAGTCCTTATGCAAAATCTCTGCAATTGACAGTTGTGAGGGGAGGCAAATAGATCTAAGTTTGGGCATCCCCATTTCCTTGTTCTCATCCTGAAGACTTGTGGATCCAGTTTCCTTTCGTGGGGATCCATGAGGTTTCTGCTTAGTTCGTCTGCCAGAGTATTTGTTTTTCCTGACAGGAATTGAGCTTGCAGGTGAAGTTGAAAGGCCAATGCTGTGTCCCGTAAGGTCATTGCTTGTCTGCAGAGGGGGTAGGAATGAGTACCTCCCTGCTTGTTTATGTACCACATGACCGTAGTGTTGTCTGTCTTTATTAGTAATTGTCCTAGATGAAGCAGGTCCTTGAAAGCTGTCAGGGCATTTTGAACAGCTAGCATCTCTTTTTGATTGATGTGAAGATGCATCTGGTTTGCAGGCCATGTGCCCTGAATACATTTTCCTACCATATGGGCCCCCCAGGCATAATATGACGCATCCGTTGTCAGTGTCTGTCTGGCTGTGGGTAAACTGAATGGCAGACCCTTGTTGTGGTGACAGGCTTCTGCCCACCATTGAAACTCCTGATGTAGGCAGGGAATGAGTGCAATTACTGTCTCCAGGCTGTGGCAATGCTGAGTCCAAACACTTTTCAGATACCATTGTAGTTTCCTCATATGCAGTCTGGCATATAGAATTAGTAGAATGCAGGATGCCATGAAACCCAAGGCCTGCAGGATTTTCCTTGCAGATAAGTGGGTTTTTGTTGCCAATTTCTTGAAGTAAGAAGTCAGTTGCTTTTGTTTGTCTGGCGTGAGATAAGCCATCTGGGCAGTTGTATTTAAGCTTGCACCCAGGAATATTATCTCTTGAGAGGCCAATTAGTAATCTTTTTACAAATGCCAGATGCTTTAGAAGAATGTCTTTGTTCTCTGCTTGAATTAGGCAGTCGTCCAAGTAGGGATATATTTGAATTCCTCTTTGTCTGCAAAACACAATTACTGGTGCCAGGCATTTTGTGAAGACCCTAGGCACAGTAGATAAGCAAAAGTGCAGTGCAGATAATTAGTAATGCATTGAGCCAGCTATGAATCTGAGGTATCTTCTGCAAGATTGGCTGATTGTTGACATGCAAGTATGCCTCTTTTAGGTCCAAAGTTACGAGCCAAGCCTTCGTGCCCAGCATGGGCAGTAGCTTTTTGGAACTTCCAGAAACGTATTTAGTATAGACAGGTCCAGTATTGGTCTCCAGGTTTTGTCCTTTCTGGGTACTAGGAAAAGTCTGGAGTAAAATCCTTGCCCCTGCTCTTGTTGTGGTACTTGTTTTTGTGCCTCTGCCCATTGATTGTGTGGCAGGTCTGGCATACCTTTTGACCTTGGTAGGGTGTGAAAATGGAACCTGTAGCCTTGGGACACTATGTTCAGGACCCACCTGTCTTGGGTAACCATTTGCCAATTTGATGAAAAAAGTGCTAGTTTTCCCCCTAACGGGGCTGCCAAAAGAAAAGTACTTGAATCTGGCAGAGGAAAGTCATTGGGACGGTTTCCTGTAAGGTTGTGATTTTGGAGGTAGGAGTACCCCATTGTTTAGGCCTGTATGAGGCTTGGGGCTGAGATATGCCTCTGGGACGCCTGTATCTGCCTCTTTGTGGTCTGTCCGACACTGGAAAGGACCAATTTTTAGAAGGCCAGTTCCTGCTAAATCTGGGTGGCTGTACCTGTAAGAAATCCTTGACTGTCTGCATGGATTTTGCTTTATCCTCCATTTTTTTCAACACCTCTTCTGCTTTAGTACCAAAGTATCATGCTGGAATGGAGCATCTAATAATTTTGCTTTAACATGATCAGGCAGATTCTGTTCCTTTAACCAAGCATGCCTTCTAATAACAGAACCTGTAACAGCGGCCCTGCAAGAGGCCTCCAATGAATCATAACCACATTGCAAAGTATGCTTTCCCACTTGTTCAGCTGCATGCAATAAATCCTACATTTCCTTGTTCTCTGAACATTCAGTATTTGTCAATAATTTCTGTTTAAGCAGTGACATTAAATATTGCTGATATTTAAGCATATGAAACTGACAATTTAAAGCCCTTACAGCCAAGGTAGCAGAAGTGTAAACTTTTTTCCCCCATCTGTCTAGAGCCCTAGAATCCCTATCAGAGGGGACAGGGTTTTTTGCAGTGGAAGCTTTAACCCCTTTGGGACCCTGAGATATAGTTTCTGGGTCAGCAGCGGGGTTTTTATATAGGAATTTATGAGAATCCGGGACCCTGTAGTATCTATCTGGCTTAGCAGGTGCAGGGGTTAAAGAGTCAGGGGACAGGCCGGACTCTGAAAATACATCATCTACAATGTCTAGAACAGGTGGAATAGCAAGGGGTCTGTGCTGAGGATGTAGCAAAAAGTCTCTGAGCCTTTTCTTAGATTCAGAATAATCTTGGCTATCCCAGTGGAAATGCTCCCTCATGTTATGCAGGGTTTCCCCAAAAGAATAATCCTCAGGAGGAGAGGCTGAAGGAATGGATTCTTCAGCATCAGAATCCTCATAGGGAAGCATGGAATAATCCTGTTCAGAAGAGGAATCAGAGGAAATAGAAACCTGATCAGAAGAATCATACTCTGTCTCTTGCCTAGGCCTCTTATCAGGAGGGGGATGGGAATCCCTGATCAAAGTAATTAGGTCTTCGGCCATTTTGAGCATCTGTTTTTAGGCATGGAAGTCTGAGTAGGAGAATGCTGTACTTGTTTCTTTGTCTTTAAAGCTGCTTTAGTCTTTGAAGCTGAAGATGGCTTAACATATAGTTGTGTAGGTGTGAAGACACCATCAGAAGCCGATGCCTGCTCAGCGGCTCCGGACCCATCTGAGGGAATGATTTCCGAGTGTCCAATACCTTGAGTATCCAGAGGCCCAGTCGGCTCCACGTGGGAGTCAGAAGCGGCCTGTGACTCTGAGGTAGCGGGCGCCAGGGGCTGTGAAAGCGCCTCACTGAGAACCAGTGAACCGGCGACTGGCCTAGCGGAGGCCTCGTCGTCGGTTTTGGAACTCGGATGCCTATCCTTTTCCTTGCGTTTTTTGTACACTCCGGTCGTCGGCTGTTCGGACGGCATTATATAATTAAGTCTACGGCCAAAGTAATGAAATGCAAAATCGAACCGAAGCTTAATAGTGCGTTGGTTAAATCTAGCACAAAACCGACAGCTAGCAACGTTGTGATCAGGGCCTAGGCAAGGAATACAGTAAGAGTGAAAATCCTTATGAGGTATTTGCTTCCCACAAGAAATACAATTGTTAATTTTTTCTGACATCGGTCTGGAGCAAGAAAAAAGTCTCCCCAATGGGGTACTTAGCTTTAATGAAGATTTCAGTTCTGAAATTCGGATTTGAAAATCTCAGGAGTCGGCCGACCGGCACTTGCGAACTGCTTTTGCTTCGGGTACCGCGCGGCAAGAAAGACTGAAGAAAATGGCGTCTGCTGCATCTTTTATACCCCTGGCGCACTGACGTCAGGGAAGAGGCGACAGCAACCAACGCCGGACCTAGACTTTGGAATTCTGGCCGACTGAGGGTAGCCTGCCAGCAGGATAACCCAAGAGTAATGACTGCAACAGTGAAACACGATGAGCATCTTTTGTTTTAGTCCGAACACCATCTCTTGATGGTCTGAACACCTACGTTCCCCATTGCTGATTTCCGAGTCGTTGCAGATAAGTGCCCTGTTGGGGGTTCTTTTTTTCTTGCTTTTTGGTTGCTTCTGGGGTTTCATGTCATCCAAGAAGGATAAATGCCAGCGTGGAAGACAGATTTCCCATAAAGACCGCCATGAATGGTGTTTATTTTGCCTGGGCACCTCATACGACAACACATCCTGTCCCATTTGTCAGGCTTTTGCACCAAAAACTCTGCATCATTGGGCTTTCTTCCTTAGTACTGCATATGGAGAATCAGCGATTTAAGCTTCTTGATAAAGATGCTATGGAAGGAACTTCCCTCCCAGTGGGTCAAACATTAGGGAAGAAGGCAGCTAGAACACCTAGGCCAGAATCTTCCATTGTCCAGCCTTTGCCAAATCTTTTTCCTGAGGTGAATGCCTGGAGGTTCACCCAACTCTGTTATCGGATTCCTCTGCTGCAACCAGGCTGAAGGCCAGTGGGGATCCAGCTTTAAGCATGTCCGATGAGGCTTTGCAGATGTCTGTTTTGGACGTTCAGGTGGACCACAATTTATTATTCCAGAGGGGCCTAGGGGTGTTCCTTAGATTTTAGTCAGGGAAGAAGTCCTTACTATTGTTATTGAATGCTGTCCTGGGTCACAGTCTTCCAAGTTTTACAAGGCAGACATTCCATTAAAGAAAAATCAAAAAGCTAAACATGTTCCTCCTGCCCCTAGGGATCCACACAGTGAGTGGCAGGCCTTCACTCTGGGTCTGTTTAATGCTTTGATGGCACTGAAACCTCCTCAGGTGGTTTCTGTTCCAGCGCCCCCTTGGTCCTCTACTCCACTTAAAAGACCCAGGGAACAGGATTCCTCTGAGGAGTTGGATTCTGATGAGGAATCCTTTGCTTATTCTTCTCAGATTCCTTCTCCTTTGGACTACGGGTCTGTGGAAGAGGAATATACCAGTCCTGATGCTTCTTTTGAAGAAATTTCTTTTGGGGACACAATCTCCAGGATGATGAAATTTTTTAATGGGATTGTGCTCAGGTCTCTGAAATCCATAAGAGGTACTATGACTTGCTGCAGATGGAATCTCCCAAACCTTCTGCTATTCCTCCTGTTTTGGCTGCATTTTCAAATGTTTCAAAAGCTCCTCATTCTCAGCCCCCTGCTCCCAAGAAACCTGATAGGTTTTATAGAGTGCCAGAGGGCTGCAACTACTTGTACAAGTGTCCTGCTGCTGACCCCTCAGTGGTATCTGTAGTCTCTTGATAAGCCCTGTCAATTGCTTCCTACGTCCAATCTGCTGCCTTCTGATAAAAGCAGGAGAACCATGGAAAGGCTAGGTAAGAAGGTTTATACCTCTGCTACCCTGGCTTTTAGGGCTATTAATCATCAGACCCATATGTCCAGGTATGTGTTGGCTCTCCTATCTCAACCTTGTCCAGTTATTTCTGACCTTCCTGGCTCTGATGGAAAAACTTCTGCTCTTGCCCTGTTAGGGACTTCCTCTCAGGTGGTTCATCATTCCATCAAGTGTAGTTATAATGCAGTAGATGCTTATTCTAGGACTGCTGCTTTTGGGTCAGTGGTGAGGAGGTACTCCTGGCTTTCCCTTCAACCACTGCCTGATGATATCAAGGCTAAGCTGATGGATGCCCCCTCTTGATGATAAACACTTGTTTGGGGAAGTTGCTGCTGATTTGTTAAGGTCCCTTCAGGATAAGGGGAAGGCTTTATGGAAACTCAAACATGTATTTGCCTCTCCTGTTCCAAATTGCAGAGAAACTACCCCAATAAGGCAGTCTTTGTTTGCAGGCAATCTCACCCTCCTCCTAAGTGTAAATAAGGAGTGGCAAGTGGGCTCCTCCTGCTAAGGCTACTCAGACTTCAGGGACTCAGAGGTTTTCATTTCCAGATAAACCAGGTGGTGTCTGACTATCCGTTTCTTCCCAGCCATGTTCCTCTTTCGCTTCACCCCTCTCTCTCTCTCTCCCCCTGTTTATCTTCAGATTATTCAGGATTCTGGAGTTCTATCCATTATTCGCCAGGGTTATTTCATGGTGTGAAAATCTCTTTCCCCTTTTATGTGCATTCCTCAGCCCCCCACCCTGAACTCCCCTTTTTCCACAGACGTGCTTTGAGACCTTTTGACTCCGGGTACTATTCAACAGGTACCTGTGCCACAAAGGGGATGGAGGGGTTTTTACTCCAGGATGTTTCCAGTACCCAGAAAAGAGAGGGTACTTGCCTATTCCAGACCTCTCTCATCTAAACACTTTTCTGAAGGTGCCCACTTTTCGAATACTGTTCCTTTAGACTCTGTTCCCTCTTTTGCTTCCTCAGGCTTGTATGGTGTCTATGGATCTCAAAGCTGCTTATCTCCATATTCCAATCCATCCCCTTTCCAGGGATTCTTTGCATTTTTTTCTGTTGCTTCCTGGCATTGTCAGTTCTCTGCTTTGCCATTTGGCCTTTCTACTGACTGCCCCAGGGGTATTCACCAAATGTCTCACTCCAGTGACTGCTTTTGCAGGCTTCAGGGAATCCAAGTATTTTCTTACTTGGACGAACTGCTGATTCAGGCACCCTCTCTAGAGCTCCTGTTGCAAAATCTTCATTTTACCATTTCCATTCTTCAGAGCCTGGGGTTCACAATAAACTTTAAAAAGTCTTCTCTGACTCATTCTCAGGATCATGTTTTTCTGGTTTGCAGAATTCAGATGGTGCCTATGCTGGCATCCCTGCCTCCTCCCAAGGCCTTAACTCTCATTTCCTTCTTTCAAACTCTTACTCCTCTGGCCCCCATTACTGCCACAGAGTTTCTGAGAGCTCCGAGTTTCATGGCATCCACCATTCCTATGCTCCCTCTGGCCAAATTCCATACAAGAACGTTTCAGTGCTTCCCGAAGTCAGTTTGGTTTCTTCTAGGCTTTGTAGTTCCTTTTCTACCTTGTCTCAAGAAGGAACTTCACTGGTGGATCCAGCAGTTGTCTCTAAATTCTGGGCTCCCTTTTCACCCTCCCTCTTCCCTCTCTGAGCGGCTCTTCAAGGACACTTCAGAGATGGGATGGGGAGCAGCTTTTGGCTCCATAGAGGTGCAGGGGGTGTGGTCACCTCTTCAACAGAAGGAGCATGTCAATGTCAAAGAGACAAGAGCCTTTTTGCTGGCACTTTAGGCTTTTCATACTCTCTTCTCCCCAGGACCTCTCAGGTACTTAGAGACAATACCACAGTGATGTGGTATATAAACTAACAGGGGGGAACAAGATCTTACCTTCTTCGCCAGTTGGCGCTCCTGGTATGGGAACTTGCCATCAAGTATCAAGCGACTCTTCAGACAGTTTATATTCCCTCGAGTCAAAACATTGTGGCAGCCACTCTAAGCAGGTCCTTAACTCAATCCCACGAATAATGGGTTACTCCTCACGTAGATCTCTTTGCCTCCCCTCTACTTTGTGCCAGAGACCGAGGTAGTCTGGTGTGGAAAGTGGACACCTCTCTTTCTTGGAATGAGATGTTTCTATATGCTTTCCCTAACCTTCATCCCAAAAGTTCTGTGAAAAATTCAACAGACGCTCCCACAATCTTGTTGGTTGACACCCTTTTAGCTGACACAGCATTAGTTCCCTCTTCTGCATTTATCCAAGGAGAATCACAAGTTACCTCACAAGGTGGGCTTACTCAGACAAGACAAGGGATCTATCATCCATCCCCACCTGTCCACTCTTCAACTGACACTGGGTGATACGATTTTGATTCCACAGAGACAATTTTTTTCTGAGGATGTGCTTAGGGTCCTCCAGGAGGCCAGGAAACTCGCTATTAGGAAATCCTACTTATCCAAATGGAAGAGGTTTTCTGTTTGATGGCTCTCTCATAACCTGGATCCACTTTCTGCGGATGTTCCTTTGGTTCTTATTTGTGTGAATTGATCAATGCTGGTTTGGTTTATTATTCTGTTAAGGCGCACTTATCAGCTACGTCTGCTTTTATCTCCTCCTTTACCTTCTACATTTGAAGCTAAACAGTTCCTTAAAGGCCTATTCCTCTTCCCTGGGATCTTAATTTTGTTTTGGAAAAACAAGCTTAGGCCCCTTTTGAGCCTGTTGCTTCAGCTTCCTTGCAACACTGCTCTTGGAAGACTCTTCTTTTGCTCGCCCTTACTTCTGCCAGAAAAGTGTCTGAGCTTCAAGCCCTTATAGCTTTGTCCTACTTTTTTGCTGTTTCATAATAACAGGGTATCTTTGCGTACTAATTCTTTTATGCCCAAGATGGTTAATGAGTTGTCACTTAATCAGTCTATTCAGCTGCCTGCTATTTCCCCTCTCCACAATCTGCCAGTGAAAGGGTGCTGCATAATTTGGATATGCATAGATGACTACAATTTTATTTGGATAAGACTAAGTTTATTAGTTTTTCTGACTCACAACCTTGTATTACTTTGTGTCTACCCCCTCCCCCACCTTGAACCTGCACACCTCTCTCCCAGTCCTGCTTAATTACAGAGGTATTAAAAAACTTGATGCAGAAAGGCAACATCTTTTGACTTATCTTTTCTGCCTTGTTTCATAAGTATCCCCAGTAATGCACTCGCATGCAAGTACTACCTGGTATTGTTTTTGTTTGTGATTCTTGTTGCTATCTTTGTAAAGTTCATCCTAAGAGGATCCTGCAGTGCTTCTGTAACCACTCCCCTCCCCAAAAACTAACTTGAAACATGTATGCACCCTATTGTAAAATAAAAATATATCCTGTACCTACCACTGTTGTATATTAACCCTGCTTGCATTTGCTAGCAGTCTACCATGGATTTTACCTCCCTTTACTCTCCTACGCTCTTTCCCACTCGTTTGAGTGCTCGTAGCTTACCACTGTGCTTACTCAGTTAGGCCACCAGGTGGCATTGTTCAAGCACTACCTATCTTTTAATACAAGCCAAAAGTACAGTAACTGTTCTATTAAATTACCACTGCCCTGTTTTAGCCCTATTAATGCTTACTATAGTCTACTAAACTGCTACTGCCCTCTTTTCAGCTCCTATCCCTTGTCAACCCTCTGCATCCTTCTAATTTCATGCACATGGTACATTATACCAGTGCCTCCTTACCTCTGAGCTAGTTCTCAGCTTCACTGATAACTTTTCACTGGCTTTCTTCCTTCCCCTTGGCTCTACCCACTCCATTCGCCCTGCGAGCTCACTCTGCTCCCCTACCCTGCCCCCAATTTCCACCCGCCCCCTCAATTAGTGACCACCTCCCAGCTTTCATTTACCGTGCAACCACCTCCCATCCACCCAAACATCAATATATTCAGACTCGCAACCTTAGTAAATTTGACCTCAAAACCTTCTCTAACTCAAACAAATGAACTGGAACATTCTAAAAACCCTTCCACTCAATAAAGCCATAGACCACTTTAATTCTACTTTCCTAGACGGTCTAAATTCCCTAGCTCCACCAAGGAAAAAAAGAATAAAAACAATAACTGCCCCTTGGCTAACCAAAGAAACAAAGAAAATTATGCATCAGAGACAAATCCTGGAAGCTTTACCAAAAGAATAAACTTCCTGAAACCCTTCTCCAATATACACAGTTCCGTAACTTTGCAAAAAAATCTTCAAAGACAAAAAATCCTACTATACTAAGCTCCAGTCCAACCATCCCCAAAACCCTAGGCTTTTTTGGAACTCCATAAACTCACTCCTCAACCCGGGCTCCAAAAATAACTCCTGTCCGGATCCAAGTAAATCTGACCTCGAATTAGCCTCACTATTCAAAACTCTTTCTTTATAGAGTCAATATCCGACCTAATGAAAACATTTCCTAACAACAACCCATTTCTCTTGCATTCCACCTCATCTAACTCCCCAAATAATTTCCCCCTATGTTTAAACCTGTCTCCACTAACTACATAAAAAGACTTCTATCCAAACTTAAACTCTGCTCCAATACACCTGACAACATCCCCTCTTCCTTTCCTAAGTCTACTGCCAATGGTATAGCTCTCCCAATTAATATCCTAATTAATAGATCCATAAAGGAATCCTATGTCCCTAAATTCTGGCGTTCCGCCTTTATTCTTCCTCTCCACAAGGGAGGCAAAAACACTAACTTTTCAAACTTCCACCTTATAGCTCATCTCTCTCCAATCTCCAAAATCCTAGAAAAATGCATCCACCTCCAACTTATGCCTTTTCTGACTAAACACCAACTTCTTACCCCTACCCAACATGGCTTCCAACCAGGACATAGCACCATAACAGCTCTACTCTCATTCTTAGAAACTGTCAATCAAGCCCGAGATTCTGGGAACTTAGTATCCACAGTGTTCCTAGATCTCTCTAAAGCATTCAATACTGTTTCCCATAAGCACCATCTAAGTCACCTCGCAAACCTAAATCTCTCCCAAAACACTCTTTTCTGGTTCTCAAGCTGTCAGATAGATCTCGGGTTGTGAAATGGAAAAAAAGGCACCTCACCTTTCTTACCCACCCTTACTGAAGTACCACAGGGGTCCATCCTCGGACCAATGCTGTTTAATATCTTTATCAATAACTTTCACTCTGCTATTCCTAATGCTAAAGTCATCCAATATGCAGATGACTCTACACTTGTCTGCTCTGCCTCTAACCTCCCTGAACGACTCTACACTTGTCTGCTCTGCCTCTAACCTCCCTGAACTCCTATCTAAAACTCAGACTGCCTTCTCAACTACTGAGATCTGGATGAGCCAAAATCACCTTTCTCGCAATGCTACTATTCGCACCTTCAAAATCTTTCTCTTTTGATAAAAATTCCTTCCAAGTCCTTAGCCAAAGCAACTCTCTGATCGAAGCTGTTCCTTTTGCCTAGCTACTTGGTGTAACTATAGACTAACACCTCAAGTTTGACATCCATATTCAGCAAAATATAAAGAAAACCCACAAAAAAATAGGTATGCTATACAGGAACAACCACTTCCTCTCTGCTTCTACCAGGCATACTCTGGCCTCCTCTTACCTCCTTCCCTCCCTTCTGTACGGTGCCCCACTACTAACCAACCTATCCTCTTCCATCACTTCCAAACTTGAAAGCTGTTATAACAACATTTCTAAATTTGCCACCAAAGCCAAACATTCAACTCATCACTGTTACCCTCCAATCCCTCAACTGGTTAGAATTTCCAAATTGCCTAGACTTCCTCCAGCTTACTACATCCCAGAGACTAATATTTAATCCAACTAAATGCTCCGCTCTAACCAACATCCTTCCCTCAGACACCCCAAATAGAACTTTCAGATCTGAACACCAAAACTTAATTACTGTCCCCAAACCTAAACATCCTGCTGGACAACTTCTCCTCTCCTTCTCCTTAGGTAAGAAATGGAACTCTATGGAACTCTCTCCCTTCCACACCAAGGACAACGTCAAATGCAAAACTTCAAAACTCAGCTTTACACTTACCACTCCTCCAAATGAAAATGCAACTGCATTCTACCTAGAACTCTAACAAAAGCCCCTGGGAGGGTATCAAGCACCTTACAGCTGGCTATAACCTTTTACAGCTAAATCCCATATGATCTCTTACACTCTGTAAATATTGTACATAGCTTTTGACTTTAACTGTGTGAATTTGTTAAAATGTATCTGCACGATATTTTTCCACTATGGGCAATATTACGCTTTGCATTATTTGATATGTATTTGCACTTATTTTTAATTGAACTGCTATCTTTATTGTAATCTGTTTCTTGGAGCTTTTCTCCTCTGGCCTCCACTGAAAACGGGCTCTCTGGGCCCAGTGGACTTCACCAGTAATCAAACTGGAAATAAATAAATAAATTAGAAAATCTGATCAGTTGTTTGTTTCTTTTTATCCTAGATCCCTAGATTAGCCGTATCCAAACAAACTATTTCTTCTTGGATCGCTAAACCCAATTCTTTTTGTTATTTTCACAATAAAAGAGCCTTCCTTCATTTGTAAAGGCTCATTCTACTACAACTGTGACACCACACCTTCTGGTTCTTTTTCAAGGGTTTGGATACTAATTCTATTCTTGAAGCAGCTAACTTTCGGACTTCTGCGCATATTTTTAGCGAGCACTACAAGTTGGAGAGCTACAGCTGATTTTGCTAGGGCCATCATTCATGGCTTCCTAGAAGGCTCTGCTGGTCCTCTCTCTCAAGTTTCTTCACCTTTGGCACTCTCTCAGATGTAAGAATACTCCAACAGTGATATGGAAGGATATAGTACAGTTGTGTAAAATCTTACCTCAACAGTAGATGTCCTTCCCTTCACTGTTGCAATACTCACTCTTGCCCTCCCCTCCCTCGTCCATTTCTTTTCTGGATGTACTGGCTACTTCTTGGTTTTCCTTGGACTGCTGTTCCTACTGGGCTTTTCAGTTCTGAGGATGGTACATCCAGACGTCACCTTTATGCCCTACTCCATGTGAGGAGCATACGTGTGATGTATGGTGCACCTCAAATCAACCTAAAGCTTTAGTATACTGGCCAGGCGCCAGGCTGCCCTACGCAGGGAATTCCAGACATAAAGAACACTGCAACAGTGAAGGGAAAGACATCTACTGTTATGGTAATATTTTACACAACTGCATTTTCTCCAGTTAAAATGACTTCTAGATTAATTATTCTAGTTCTTTTTTCAGAACATGTGAATTTTTCAACTGTCTTTCTTTTCAAGTGCAAAAATACTCCATCAATCTATATCTTTTCTGCAGCTCAAACTTGTCTGAAAGCCTTATATTCAGTAATGTCAGCCAATTTGCAAATAGTCTATTTTTGGTTAAAGATCCCATATTCGGCCATTACACCTTATTACCTTCCTTTCTGTCTACCTTGCAGAATCATTCAAATAAATGATGCTCTCAAAGGTAAAAG
Organism: Protopterus annectens; assembly: GCF_019279795.1. Classification (NCBI taxonomy): domain Eukaryota; kingdom Metazoa; phylum Chordata; order Ceratodontiformes; family Protopteridae; genus Protopterus; species Protopterus annectens. The sequence continues at coordinate 568,218,510 of NC_056734.1, forward strand.
GAGTTCATGTTGTTTAGTGTTTCAAAGTGTCAAAATGTTCACCCTAGGATACTAATTCACAAACAAAAGTACAGAACACAAGAAATCCTCCTGGAAAGCTACTGTCACTATGAAATTACCTTTCTGGACAGAACTATGCAAGGATAGGAGCAACGTTTACATGTGGGCCCAACAGAATGCTGTTGTTGTGTCTTTCGGCTTTTCCCGGTTAGGGGTCGCCACAGCAGAACTCCGGTCCGCTAATGATTGGCAGTAGATTTTTACGTGCCGAGTTGCCGGCCCCGACGCACAACCTTCAACGAAGGTACGCCCATTCACGCATGTCTCCACACAGAAGATGCTCTAGCTGAGAATCTAACAGGACGTCTTACTGTGAGGTGACAAGGAAAATTTTGAGATCACTATGCTTAAAGCTGGCAGTTATGGACTAAGAAATGAAATGCAAAATCATAACTGTGACGATTATAAATAAATCTGGAGCAAATATTCACAACACAAGGGTATTATCCCAGTGCAAAATCATTCCAGAGAGTTATTTTGGATGCTGCTTAAAGTAATTTTGGGGATAAATATGCAAAAGAAAAATCAGCACTGTTTGTGAAGTTAGATCAAATTAATAAGTTGAAAATCTATGCCAAAATGTTAAGAAATGGCATAATTATGGATGTACTTCAGATGAAGGAAAATACTCAAAATTGATTCAATGCCATACAAGAAGCACTAGAATCAGACCAGAAAAAGCCCCAAGTAGTACTCTACAGCTTCAGTGTAAAAATGTAAACAAACAAAATCTAAATCAAGTATAGCCATTGCAAATATTTAATCACAAGAGATGGAACTTGTGTGATGAAACTGGTGCTTTAAGCTGTGAATACTGAGATATCCTTACAGGCTGACAATTCTAGATGTAACAAAAAAAAAAAAGGGTTATACTTCCCATCCACGTCATTAAGAACACAACAGATTAATAAAGACAGTGATTACTTTTACAAAGATACGCATTTTGATTACAGACTTGTATGAATGAAGGCAAGTACTTGCGTAACCTGTAAAAAGCATCACCAATGTACTGTTAAAAAGTTAAATGGCTTGCTTCAACAATTTACTGCAGTGCTTTGGGTGGATTCTGCATAGTTCCTTGTTCAAAGTTAACCATTATGGATCACTTCAGATTCAGGCTTTACAATATTGCAAATGATCAAACTAAATTTGTCACTACAAGTCCTTCAGCTCTGTAGGTGGTCAATTTGTTCATTATCTACATTTACCTTTGCATTTTTATTGCAATACTGTTTAATTTCTAGGAAATCAGATGTTGAGAAAAGCTAAGGAACAGGTAGTGATTTGGTTCCTACCATAATTGTCAGATTACAGTGTTAATGCAGTGCTCACTGACAGCAGGAATAAATTATCAAATCTGGCAAAAGATATTCAACTGTATTTTATGTGATCTTTCTCAGTTTTTGTATGTTTTTTGAGACACAGCATTCTGTTAAGTAGCCTGCATCAACCAATTGGCTCAAATCTGACAATCAAAGGTAACTGCTGAAAAGGCCCATGATGAAAATCACTTTTTCCTCTAATAAGAAAATCTGAAGTGTATGTCTGGAGCATTCCTGCCAAAAAATTAATTTCCCAATAATGAAAGGAAATCAATGACAAGCTAGTCAGCACAAACAGCTTTAGACAATGCCATAAATAATTATTTTAAAATACTGACCTTGAATCAGATGCCCAGTGCATGGCATAGATTTTAGCTAAATGCCCCCTCAAAGTACGTCGTGTTCTCATTTGAATTCGTCCCACTGACTCCAAGTTTCCAGTAATCTGAAATAAAACAAAAAGTACTGAGATTTTTTTAATGAAACCTTTTGGGAGCGTACTTGGCTTGCACAGGACATTAATACATTGGCAGAACAAAACATTTATAAAAAGTATGAACCGTGGGTTTAGATGACTTCCACCATTAAAGTAACACCCTAACTTTATGTGCAAAAATGGAAAAAGGGGTTGTGGATGGATGGATTCACAAAAATAAACATAAAAGCATGACTTTTACACAGATAAGGACAACCTGGCAAAAGTCTTTCCATGCCTACTGGTTAAGGTGGAAATCTTAGCCTGCATCACTTCTTAAATTCGGTTACAGTTTTTAACACTATTACATTTCTCCTACCTACACTAATGAGAAATATTTTCCCTAATCCCTTCTCTTATTAAAACTGTGTCCTTTTTCTCAATCACTTATTTAAAGCATGGTACCCACTTAGCACATTGGAATGAAAACTACACACATCATACTCCAATGAAAAAAGTTTACAAGTCTCAATATTTTGTTTGCTACTAAAATCACTCAAAGTGGTCTGTTTAGTACTAAAGTCTCTCAGTGATGTATGCATGTTTTTTTTTTTTTTTTTTTTTTAATTTGTTATACCCCAAAACAGCCAGACAGCTGAAGCACTAACTTGATTTAATCTTCAGTGAAATGTGTTTGTACAACACAAAGCACACCAACTTGGTGAAACCTACTTCAGGAAGGCAACATATTTTGGGGTAGTCTTCTCCCTTCACTTAAAATGAGTCTATGGAGACTTTCTGTACATTTTTTTTACTGCACCTAGTAAGACAGTCATCTGTTCATTTCACTAACTCCATCTGCTTCTGTCTATAAACATTCCTTCTCATGGCCATCTGAATGTTAAACCAAGAAAGAGCTGTAAATGAAGTCACTTCTGTTCAAGTGAAGACCATGCTTTTCTAACAGGTGTGAAGTAGTAATGTGCGTCTGACTACTCGCACTTAGTCCGCATTAAATTTCAAGACTTTACAGGACCTGTAGCTAGAATCGGTGATCTGCTTGGTTTTCTTCAATATAAAAAAAGGTTAAAAGGTCACACAGACAAACCATTCAGTAAAAAACTGCAAGAAAAAAACAGCCAATCTTTAAGGGCATCAGCTGGGTTTAAAGCCAAACTATCCACTTATGCTATGTCGATGAGATCAATAAAAAAGGTGAAAACATGCATGTCCACAGCTAGTGGGGGGTTGTGGCTTTAGTGACGTGAATGTAACCATAAGGACTTAAGGTAAAAAACAGTCATGGTCATTCAGAAGCCATGTAGCTGAAACACGATGTCCTTAAGGGATCACTTGCATATATCCCCATGGACCTTAACTACAGGAGGTTTAAAGTATCACACAGTGAAAACCTCAGCTTGGCTGGGTTTTTCTTGTAGTTTTTTTCTTTGTTTAAAGTAATAAATGTCTTGGATGGTGACAACCCCTTTTTCTTAAATTTGTATATATCCTGGATGGAGATAACAGTTCTTTATTTAATAGCTTGCTTACATGAAAACAGCCTATGCTACACAAGAGATTTTCTGAGAAATATGAGAGGGAGACTATAGTTGTGTTAAGAACTTAACACAACTGTAAATGTTTAAGCGCATTCACTATAGAAGTCCTTAGTGAGATATCTAGCCTGCAGGTAGCCCACAGCCAGTCCTTAGTGAGATATCCAGCCTGCAGGTAGCCCACAGCCAGCCCACTTACAGAAATTTCCCCAGTGGCCTCAGCAGACTCCCTCCCACCAACATCAAGATGTTGGTGGTTTATGAGTAGGACACAGGCTATCACCATCCTGAGATCTTTCTTGCCTCAGCTGGACAAACAGCTTGGCCCAGGTGTCAGAGCACGCGTAGGACAATTAAAACAAAAACCCACCCATGAGACCCCAACTTCCTTGCCCAGGATTTATGCAAGTTCAAAGGAAGAGGGGGCTGGTAGGAAGAGGACATTGAAGGTGGCAAACAAAAGTAGTACAGGCCACCCACTGTAAACCTACAATTTACTTCCATCTGTTTACCAAAACGTCCAGTCATAACCCCTTTTCAGAGGGGGCCCAGGAAGCAACTCTCTATCAATAGTATATATTTTAACTAACAAAGTTGATTTACATAGATTTGCTTGTAACACATTTGACAAAAACAGTAGCAGAACACTCAGTCTGTAATAATTACACTACAAAAAACAAAGACATAGCTCTCATTTTGCTGCACAAGTAGACAGCTGTATCTATTCAGAAAAAATTGGACAAAACATGTTTTACAATATCTAAAAAGTCTTGTTGAATAAAGGACAAATGAAAGAAGGAAACATTAAGTGAAAGATTAGCAAGAGAATCAGAGTTAGAAGCAAAATAGGTTTTGCGCTTATGGAGATAAAATCGCGAGAGTATTTGTACTTGCATTGTGTTTATAGATGGAAAAGGTTCAAAAGAGATTGGGTGTGAGAGAAACAGACAGGTAGGCAGATTCAGAAAGGGGATCATCCTAGTGCTTCAAGTGAACAGATATCAACATGGCTGAACATTCAAGTGGAAGAGTCCGAATGGACAGGGACTTGTAGCTTGAAGTTGAAAGAACCTTCACCTGTGTGAGGCGAGCAATAACAGGTCTAGCTGGCAAAGAGAAATGGTTTTAATTGACCTTGACATAATTGGGAATTAATGGATTCATAGATTAAGAGGAGAAAATTCCAGAGTTTGACAGAGTTTGACCACACTACAAGAGTGAAAGGCTTTGACGTAAGAGCTAAAGGCAGAGATGAAAGAGGGAGTGGGTAGGATGGAACAGAGACTTCAACAATGAATGTACAATGAATGCACTTGAACAATTACGACAGGTTCCTAACACAACCATCTTATGTTTACTGTACAATAAAGTGGTATGATTCCTACAGCATTAGACTAGTGTGTGGCTAGCACTGACTCGGCTGACTAGGATAGTAGAGACAAACCCTGCACCTTCGCCCCTGAAGAAACTCTAGATTACAGTGCTTTGAGGTGCTGACTGAGGATCAAAGGAAGTTACTAGACTAACAGTCCTACTGCCTTTTTAAGCCAAGCCAGTCATGCCCCAATCTTCTAAAGATCAGGGTCCACAGGCTAGAAAGGCTTTGGTGTGTAAGTGTGCCTTAGTACGGAAGCTACAAATTGTCATTGTTCAAAAAGACCACAGGTGACAAGCCAAGTGTGAATTTGTGATTTCCCATCCACTGGTCCAAACTGAGTTTGAATATGCTTCAAGAAGAGCTCAGTTTCGCATGAATGGACAGTTTGTTCCAGAGAAGGGGTAATCCCAGAGACACATACCTGTCCCTCTGACATGTTTTGTTTAAGTCACAGACAAGGCCTAGATCCTTAGATTAGAGAATTCTAGTGCTGCTTGTTTTGCGAATGTGCAGCAGATGCATCAGGGTTGGATTGGAGAATGCCTTGTAGGTTAGGCATAGATCGTCCCTCAGTAGTCTGTAGGAGATTGAGCACAGGGACAGAGCTTTGAGGCAGTCCACAGAGAACATATTTAGACTGTATCAATTTAGTGAATAACCACAGTGACTGCTCCAAATGTTGCAAATGCATCATCAGGTACATGTTGAAGGGTGCACTGTACTCGATTACTGGTCTAATAAGAGCAGAGTATAGTGGGACTATAATCTTAGATTTGAATGTCATGCCCTTACTTATAAAATGTGCCATATAAAAGGCTTTTCTTAGTACCATGGACACAGTGATCACCTTAACTGTCAACCTGAATTCACAAGACCTCTACCACTGGGTCTGCTCCTACGGAAGTGTTATCAAGGATGTAATTTGCAGGGTTGGTCATCTTCTTAAAAGGTACAAGTGTGCATGTTTTTTGATTCAGTTTTAGGCCATGGTTCTGGTACCAGTTATTTGTCTGTGTCAGACCTTCCTGGAAGATATCTGCATCTTTCAGGATTCAGTGATGCATTGCACCCAACTTGCAGTAAATCATCAAATTTGCTAAGCTAAAGGCTCTCTACATTTGCCTTGATCTCATAGACGTATATCCCAACAGGAAAGGCCCTGTGGGACAACAGTAGTTACAGGCCTCTTGGTGGAGGTGGATTACCTCACCCTAACTTCATGTACCTTATCTGTGAGCCACTTGGTAAACATTGGGTGACAAAGGGATTTATACCTAAATTTGAGAGTTTGTCCAATACCAGAGTGAAATATTGTGTCAAATGCCTTTGCTAGATCAGGATAGGCAGTATGTACTTGTTCTGCCCTTGTACATTTCTCTAGTGACCTTCTCAATGTCAGCCATCAAATTTAGTAGGCATGACTTGCCCTTGATGACACCAAACTGGGATGGGTCCAGTGTCTGAAGATTTTCTTTCTACTTGTTTAACAGGTCCACAATAATTCTTTACATGGCCTTGTATACAAGACTAGTCAATCTTATGGGTCTGTTGATGGTCCACCTTTACGTAGAGGGATGACTGCAGCAGTCCTCTATTCCCTTGGGACAAAACCTGTCTGGTGGCTGTGGTTTTGTAGAGATTCTATTGGGTCTGACAGGACATGTTTCAAGCATATCTCTCAACTGTCCCTGATTTTGACTCAAATTTTAACTCCGCCCCTCTTAATCCCTCCTAAAACTAGTGACTTTTGGAAGAAAGGTGGTAAATTACACTTAATGAATAATGGCAATAATTAAGAGTTATAAACTTCTTTTACTTCAGAAAATGTGTATTAATTCATATGCTCTGATTCTGTCAATGTTTCAAGTTAATAGCACTAATATTTTAAAAGTGTCCTTGATTGTCCCTGTTTTTTCTTGACTTGTCCCTGATTCTGTTGAAATTTGTCCCCAATTGGTTGAGAGGTCTGGTTTCAAGCTATTTAGGAGGCATCCTGGGATATTATCAGTGTTTCTATGCTAGAGTCTTGCCTCCAAGGACACAGTGTAATTACATCTCTCACATAATGTGTCAATCTGCTTAAGAATAATGTAGTCTTACTGTTATATTTATTTACTGAGATTGATTACTAGAAAAGTCCGACTGGGTAGAAACCCATTTTCAGCAGAGGCCTGGGGAGAAAAGCTTCAAATTATTTTAAGAACAATAATTTTACACTCTTAGGTTCATATGTAGGTACTAGGCTATCAGCCCTAGGGCCTATACAAGCCCAGCCAAAAAGGTACCCTGGCTTTTGCCACTCAAGAAAATTACTGTCCTGTGCCACTGTCGAGCAGAGCCAGATCTTTGAAAATAAAACAAAAACATCTGCAGTTTAAATAATTATAACAAATTAAACAGAATATAAAAACATTGATAAAAATTGATACAAGTTATAGGACAATCATTTAATATTTAGAGAAAATATAGACAGTTTGCAGAGAAACTAAATTAAGTTGGTCTAGTACAAATAGGAATTGCAATATGAAGTGAGGGAAAAACAGGCTTATGGTATGTTTAGAAAGTCAGGCAAGATAATTTGACAGAAGTAAGGAAGTACGTAAAGAAGGGAGAGTGAGGAGGTACAAGGAATGAATAGGTACTTTTTCACATTTAAGGATATAGTTTATCCTGGTTTTGAGCAAACACAGAACCAGATTATAGCTAGGAAGTCTTTCAGAGTGGTTTTGAAAGATTGGAGAGAGGGTACTGACCTGATGTATACAGGTAAGGAGTTCCAGGCCTTAACAACCTTGCACAAGTTCAGACAATGCTCAGCAGATATGACAGGTTTGTGGACAGACAGGATTTTCTGGTTACTGGATCGCAATAACGTTGTCAGTAAGCATAACACAATTGCTACACTGTCTCAGGATATACAACAAAAAGAAAGAGAAGCCTGTCAAGAAGTAAGAGGAAGTGTGTACAACACAGAAAAAGTCCCTCATTAATGTAAACAAGCGAATCAGGGAACTAGTCAAGTTTATGAAAGCAGACTTTGAAGTTAAAATAGCCTCCAAAGCTAAAGATAACCATAAGACACTTTTCAGTTTTGTCTGCAATCTTAAGGGCAGCACTCAACAATGTGCAGAATTAGTTGTAGATGGCATCACCTATACTCAGCCTGAGGATATAGCAAATCTGCTGGTTGACAAATTCATCTCAAATTTCACCTTTCCATTACCCCTATTTCGCCCACAAGAAATACCTTCCATCACTCTTCTGCCAGATATCACCAAAAACTAGGTTGCTACAGCACTCTCTAAAGCTGAAAACACTGACTCAAAGGGACCTGATGATACATCAGGTTGCCTCTTAAAAGAGCTTAAATCAGGACTTATCAGGCCCATTAGCACCTTTATTTAACCAGTCTCCAGACTGCCTTTGTTCAGATACACCGGACAGCAACAGTCATCCCTCTGCATAAAGGGTGACCATTTACTGCCCCAGGAAATTACACACCCATAACTTTGACCAGTCTTATATGCAAGTTCATGGAAAGAATAATCATGGACCTGATAAATGGCATAGGAAACCTCCAAATACTGGACCTGACCCAATCAGCTTTGTCAAGGACAGGTCATGCCTATTGAATCTGGTGGACTTCTTTGAGAAAGTCACCAAGGCAATGGATGACAGTAAAGTAGTACAAACCTCCTACCTTGACCTGGCCAAGGCACTTGACAGAATTCCCCACTTGGGTATTATAACTAAAGTTACAAAACTGGACATAAATCCCTGCATCATAAGATGAATAACCAATTGTCTCATGTACAGGAAACATGGTTAAAATGGGTGAATCCATACCCAGCAAAAGGCCAATTACTAGTGGTGTGCCACAGGGCTCAGTGCTGGGACCACTCCTGTTCAGAATATACTTCTCTGTAGTCAAGGCTATTGTGGAAGGCCTCTAGATGACAAAGTCTGCAAGCTGGGGGCAATCACCAAATCTCTCAGTGATGCAGACATCTTTCAGGAGGGTCTAGATCAGACAGATTTGTGCCATTACCACAGCCTAAAACTAAATGCGAAAAAATGCATAATCATACCCTTTGGGAAGTCAAATACCCTTGCAAACTGCAACATTTACTGCACATCCCTAAAAGTAGACTCCGAGACAAGAGATCTAAGTACACAGATAGACTGTAACCTGAACTTTGACCACCATATATCCACAGTGGTGAATGCGGCACAACTTATAAATAAAGCTATGGCATGCAGATCCAGGGAAAAGTACAGTTGTGTACACTTACCATAAATGTAGATGTTAGAGTGTATTCACTGTTGCAGTCATTACATTTGGGTAATCTGCTGGCAGGTTGCCCTCAGTCGGCCTGAATTCCAAAGTCTTGGGTCCTGCGTCGGTTGCTGTCTCCTCTTCCATGAAATCAGGTCGTTGGGGGTATAAAACAAGCAGCCGATGCCATTTTCTTTAGTTTTTCTTGCCCCAGATGTCAGGTGCCCCCAAAAAGGTAGCCAAAAAAAAAATATATATATATATATATATATATATATATATATATATATATATATACACACACACACACACACACACACACACACACACACACACACACACATATATAAACTTGTCCTTCATCTACAAGCAAATACACCACATAGGTTGTAGAAGATAGAGAAGGAAAGATAAACTCCAGAATGAAAGGGGGATGGCGGGTAACCTGGACTGCAACAGTGAATACACTCGAACATCTACATTTATGGTAAGTGTACACAACTGTACTATGTTCTTCGTGTTTCACTGTTGCAGTCATTACATTTGGGTAGAATCCCAAAGCTATGGTTGGGAGGCTGGAGCTAAACAGCATTAGGTGCGCTATAAGGCCCTGCAGAACTGCAGTGGCAAAGCCTCTCCTGAACTTAAGAGTAGAGAGGCAAATGATTATGTTTTGTAAAGGTGTGAACAGAACTCCAAGTAGCAGCCTCTAAAATGTCTTTGGTTGGTACTCCTCTGAGAAAGGCTGCTGAAGTAGCTGCAGCTCTGGTGGAATGAGACCTAATGCCCTTGGGCACAGGTTTACCATGGTGTAAATAGCAGAAACGAATGCAGTGGCTTATCCACTTTGAAATAGTCTGCTTTGAAATAGCCTTTCCTTCTGATCCTGCAGCATATGTCACTAGTAATTGCTCAGTTTTTCTTACAGCTTTAGTCCTGCTCAAGTAGAATCTTAGCTGTCTGTGTACGTCCAAGGAATACAGAATTCTCTTCCCCCTTGTTCTGCGGATTTGGATAAAAGGTTGGCAGATGAATAGTTTAAGAGCCACACTGGAAACCACCTTAGGCATAAATGTTGGATTTGTCCTCGGAGACACCCTGTCTGGGTAAAATATGATAAAAGTCTCCACAGTCATGAGGGCCTGTAGCTCTGAGACTCTTCTTGCTGAAGTAATTGCTAATAGCAGAGCTGTCTTCCATGATAAGAACTTTATATCAGCAGTAGCAGCTGGTTCAAATGGAGATAAGGTGAGCTTTTCCAACACATAATTGAGGTCCCATGCAGGTATTGGTGATGATCTAGGAGGCCTTAAATTTTTGGCTCCTCTAAGATACTGCTTTAGTAAAGGATGAGAAAAGATTGGTGGCTCTGTAATGTAATGAGCTGAAATGGCAGAGGCATGGATTTTAATTGATGAGAAAGATAGGCCTTTGTCAAGAATCTCAGTCAAGTATTGTAATATCTGAGGAATATTTGGTTCTGCTGTATCATTTCCTTGTGCTTGATTCCAAGCACAGAATCTCTTCAATTTATCAGCATAAGATTTTCTAGTACTAGGCCTTCTGGCTTTCAAAATGACATCCATCACAGCTTTACTGAGAGGTGTTGTTTGCATAACTACATGATCAGCCATGCTGCCAGGTTCCGTGTCTGGATTTGACTGTGCAGGATCTGATTGTTTTGCTGGGACAGTAGTTGAGGTCCTTGAGGTAAGGTCCAAGCTGGGCATTGAGACAAGTTCCTTAGGATTGCGTACCAGTATTGGCGGGGCCAGTCTGGGGCAATTAGTATCATCTTTGGTTTCTCTTGTCTGGCTTTTAGGAGGACCTTGGGAAGAAGAGGCAGTGGAGGAAAGGCGTAAACTGATAGGTTTTTCCAACTGAAGGATAGGGCGTCCACTTTCCATGCTCGTCTGTGATAAGTCCTTGTGCAGAATCTTTTCAATTGACAGTTTTGAGGGGAGGCAAATAGATCTATGTCTGGACTCCCCAATTTTTTTATCATGCTGAAGACTTGTGGATTTAGCTTCCAATCGTTTGGATCCATAAGGTTTCTGCTTAAATCATCTGCCAGTGTATTTTGCTTTCCTGGCAGGAATTGAGCTTGAAGATGTATTTGATAAGTCAAAGCTGTGTCCCACAGTGCCATGGCTAATCTGCAAAGGGGGTATGAGTGCGTGCCCCCCCTGCTTGTTTACATACCACATGACCGTGGTGTTGTCCGTCCTTATCAGTAGTTGTCCTGGATGAAGTAAGTCCTTGAAGGCTGTCAGGGCATTTTGAACAGCTAGCATCTCTTTCTGGTTGATATGTAGATGCATTTGTTTTTGGGTCCATATGCCCTGAAAGCATCTTCCTGCCATGTGGGCCCCCCAGGCATAATTGGCTGCATCTGTTGTTAAGGTTTGGCTGGCAGGGGGTAGAGTGAAGGCCCGTCCCATGTTTTGGTGACATGCCTTTGCCCACCATAGAAACTCCTGTTGTAGGCAGGGAATGAGAGGAATCATTGTTTCCAGACTGTGACAATGTTGACTCCATAAACTTTTTAGATACCACTGAAGTTTCCTCATATGCAGTCTTGCATATTGAATCAGTAGGATGCAGGACGCCATGAAACCCAAAACCTGCAGAATTTGTCTTGCAGATAACTGGGTTTTTGTTGCCATCAGTTTGAAGTAAGTAGTCAGTTGCCTTTGCTTGTCTGGCGTGAGGTAAGCCATCTGGGCAGTTGTATTCAAGCTTGCACTCAGGAATGTTATCTTTTGAGAGGGTACCAGTTGTGATTTCTTTTAGTTTATTGTGTACCCTAGGCATGTTAGAAGCCTTTTCACAAACGCCAGGTGTTGAAGAAGAATGTCCTTGTTCTCTGCTTGAATGAGATAGTCATCCAAGTAAGGATATATTTGAATACTACTTTGTCTGCAAAATGCAATTACTGGTACCAGGCACTTTGTAAAGATCTTGGGCGCAGTAGATAAGCCAAAGGGCAGTGCAGAGAATTGGAAATGCATTAAGCCAGCCTTGAATCTGAGGTATCTTCTGCAAGACTGCCTTATTGGAACATGCAGGTATGCCTCTTAGGTCTAATGTCACCAGCCAAGCATTCTTGCCCAGCATGTGCAGAGGCTGCTGCAAAGTCAGCATTTTGAATTTTGGAATGTCCAAGTATGTGTTCAAAATTGATAAATCCAGTAGTGGCCCCCAGCCCTTGTCCTTTCTGTGTACCAAGAACAGTCTTAAGTAAAAACCTTGTCCTTTTTCCTGTTCTGGTACTGGCTGAATGGCCCCCATATCCATGAGGGACGTAACCTGTTTCTGTGCCTCTCCCCATTGATTTTTTGGCAGATCTGGCCAACCGTTTGCCAATGGCAGAGTATGGAAATGGAATCTGTATCCCTGTGATACTATGTTTAGCACCCTCTTGTCCTGGGTTATTAACTGCCAATTTTGAGCAAAAAGTGCTAATTATCCCCCTAAGGGTACTGCCAAAAGATAAGTGCTCAAGGCAGAGGGAAGTCATTGGGACTGTTTTCTGTAGGTTTGCGCTTTATCTCCTCCAGATTTGCAGGTAGAAGTGCCCCATTGCTTTGAACTGCATGAATCTTGTGGCTGGTATCTGGAACCTTTAGGGCGTCTGGATTTACCCCTTTGAGCTCTGTCTGACACAGGAAAGGACCAATTTTTTGTAGGCCAATGTCTACTGAATCTTGGTGGCTACACTTGTAAGAAGTCTTTTAAAGTTTGCATAGACTTAGCTTTGTCTTCCATTTTCTTTAAAACCTCTTCTGCCTTAATACCAAACAGAGTGTCATGCTGTAAAGGTGCATCTAGTAATTTAACTTTAACATGATCAAGCAAATTTTGTTCTTTTAACCAGGCATGCCTCCTAATCACAGATCCAGTAACTGTGGCCCTGCAGGAGGCCTCTAAAGAACCAAAACCACATTGCAAAGTATGCTTTCCAACCTGTTCAGCTGCATGCAATAATTCATGCAATTCTTTATTTTCTGCACATTCAGAAATCAACATAATTTTCTGTTTCAGCAATCCCATAACATGTTGTTGATACTTGAGCATATGATACTGGCAGTTTAAGGCCCTGATTGCCAAGGTTGCAGATGTATAAACCTTCTTTCCCCATCTATCCAGTGCCTTTGAATCTCTGTCAGAGGGGGTAGGATTTTTTGCTGTTGAGGCCTTAACTCCCTTTGGACCCTGTGAAATAGTTTCAGGGTCAGCAGCAGGGTTTCTAAATAAAACTTTGTGCGAGTCAGGGACCCTGTAATATCTGTCAGGCTTGCTGGGAGCCAGAGGTAAGGAGTCAGGGGTCAAGCTTGACTCCGAAAACGCATCATCCACAATGTCTAAAACAGGGGGTATGGCTAAAAGGCCTGTGCTGAGGGAGAAGAAGGAAATCCCTGAGCGTCTTTTTTGATTCTGAAAAATCTTGACTCTCCCAGTGAAAATGCTCCCTCAAAGTATGCAAGGTTTCTCCAAATGAATAATCCTCAGGAGGTGATGCAGATGGTACAGACTCCTCTGCATCAGAATCCTCATAGGGAGGAATAGATAATTCCTGATCAGAAAAGGAATCAGAAAAAATAGAAACCTAATCTGAAGATTCATAATCAGTGTCTTGCCTAGGCCTCATCTGGAGGGGGATGGGAACCCCTGATCAAGGTAATAAGGTCTTCAGCCATTTTAATCATCTGTTTTTTAGGCATAGAGGCCTGTGCACATGGCTCATGAGTCGTTTTTTTAGTTTTAGAAGTTGCTTTTGTCTTTGGTTTTGCAGCTGTCGTTGATTTGATATAAAAAAATGTTGAGGTCTGAATACACCCTCAGAAGCTGGTGCCTGCTCAGCGGCTCCGAAACCATCCGAGGGAGATACATCCGTGGGTCCAATACTTTTGAGTATCTCGTGGCATGCCGGACTCCACATGGGTGTCTATAGGGGCCTGCGACTCGAAAGTAGCAGGTATCAGGGGCTGTGAAAGCACCTCATTGAGTACCGGTGAACTGGCGACTGGCTTAGGAGAAGCTTCGTTGTTGGTTTTGGACCTCGGCTGTCTGTCTCTGTCATTTTCTTTGCATTTTTTATGTGCTCCGGTAGTCGGATTGCTATCCGACGACATTTCTGGGTAGTTAAATCTGTTTCCAAAATACCTTGAGGCAAAACTGTACTGACGCTTAATAGTGCGTTGGTTAAATCTAGCACAAAGCTGACAGCCAGGCACGTTGTGATCAGGGCCTAGGCAAGGAATACAGTATAAATGGAAATCCTTATGAGGTATTTGCTTCCCACAAGTAATACAATTATTAACTTTTTCTGACATCGGTATGGAGCAAGAAAAAAGTTTCCCCAACGGGGTACTTAGCTTTAGTAAAGACTTCGGTTCTGAAACTCAAATTCGAATATTTCACGCGTCGTCCGACCGGCACTTGCGAAATGCTTCTGCCTCGGGCACTGCGCGGCAAGAAAGACTAAAAAAAATGGCGTCGGCTGCTTGTTTTATACCCCTGATGACCTGACGTCATGGAAGAGGAGACAGCAACCGACGCAGGACCCAAGACTTTGGAATTCAGGCCGATGGAGGGCAACCTGCTAGCAGATTACCCAAATGTAATGACTGCAACAGTGAAACACGAACATTAATAGTTCCACTGTACTCAGTCCTCACTGGACCAGTAGTCAAGTACAGTGAGTGTACCATTTGACATGTACTTGACAAGCCAATTACAGCAGCTGGAGTGACCTCAGAAGTTCCTCACAAAGAAAATACAGGGTGTAAATAACACTTCCTAAGTGGACTATCCCTTTACTCGGTCTCTTATCGACTATTAAGTGGAGACCCATGCTTAACCTAAATGGCACTGACAAATTCAGCCCTGATGTAGCTGCTACACATCTGAAAGTCAAACAGTACAAGGGTCACCTGATCTAGGGATTTAAACTTAGTCAGTGACTCAAACAAAATCTGATAGAGAGAGGGATACAGGTCTCAGAGACTGGCCCTTCTTTGGAACAGGCTTCTTATTCATATTAAGCAGAGCCCTCCCTGACCCTCTTCAATCAATTTGAAGATACCCAAGGCACGAGCACAAATCCATGCCATTCTTTTCCTCATAGGGGCCATATACTGGGTGAAACTGGGTTGGTGTTGAAGGGCTCTTAAGCTGTTAGCCTTGTAATCTCCTATAAACCTATGCTCATTTTCACAAGGTTGGCTAAAGAGACAGTAGGAAAGTGCACATTTCATGGCTGTGTGTTCTCTATTTTGGGATATACAAAGGGTGGTGAAATTAGGGTTTGGAGTTGTTGGGCTGGGGGAGAGGTCTAGGATTAATTTAAAACACCACTCTTGTGGTAATGCTGCTCAGCAGGTAAACTATCTACTTTACACTCCTCTAGATACTTGAGAAAACAGCAGAGCACACTTTATATGAAAAATTACAACTCTAGATGCCTGCGTCTATACAGGATGCTGCAATCCACTGCTGCACAGCTCTGCATAGGTTATAGATAAGCAAGAGAGGAATCCAATCAGTAAACAGTAAGAATGCAGCATAAGTGTATACAAGGTTCAGATCCTGCAGTATTTGCAATTTTGTCACTATACAAGTGATACTAAATGACTTAGGTCCCCCAGACCAAGTAAAATACAACAGTAAAAATGCAGCAGAAATTCAATAAATGAGGCTCACAACCTGCAGCAATTCACAACTGTCTCACTATTCTGAGTTATGCTACAAGACAAAGGTCTCTAAGTAAAATGCAAACAGAAAAATGCAGTAGAAATGCAATGAATGAGGTCCAGATCCTGAAGCAAGTCACAATTTACCCATTGCCGTGAAGAGAATTAGGTCCCAGACCAAGTTAAAAATTAAAAGAGTAGACTTTTGGTTAAAACAAGAAAAAATGCAGAAAAGTACAATGTACAATTCAGATTAACACATAGGATGTATTAAACTGAAGCTAACATCGGCTTTAAGAGTCTAATGGGGTTGCCTTATCAGTTTGAGATATCAGCGTCCAGTAAAAATAGCATTGGAAGGGGCCTGCAATGCAAACTCTAATTCACAGTAGGGACAGGTAGCTAAAATGCTACCAAGTTTAAAAGCAAAAGAACTGGGTGGGTGAGAAAAAAAATCTAAAAAAAAAATGCAAAACAGCAGTTTTAAAATCAGAACTCTGGTAGCTAGAATACAGATGTTGTTTCTTTCGGCTTTTCCTGGCTAGGGGTCGTCACAGCGGAACTCCGGTCCGCTAATGATTGGTAGTTGATTTTTACGTGCTGAGTTACCAGCCCTGACGCACAACCTTCAACGAAGGTACGCCCATTAACGCATGTCTCCACGCAGAAGACGCTCTATCTGAGAATCGAACCGGACAGCGATTTATTGTGAGGCGACAACGCTACCACAGCACTACCACCTAGAATACAGATAAATACCTTAAATAAAAAACTGTTTCTCAGCTCCTCCCACTAATTAGCTATATCTAATTCCTATTCAATCAATGCACACAAAATAAATGATTTTTAACTGACCCCAGTTGTCAACTTTTAAGAACAAGAAATAAAAACTTTGCAATAAAACAAATGAAAATACAACAAACTGTAACACAAGACCAAAAATTAAAAAGTAATGAAAATATCCAAACCTTAAATGTAGAAAATCCAAAAATCAATGCAATCAAAAAGCAGTTTTAAACTTGTAGCTCATGTAGCTCCTATAACTGCTTCTAAAACTAACTAGATACATTCCTCTTTGAGGAATGCTTTAGTGGCTATCTGACTAAAAGCTGAGTGGGCTTTTACATGCCCTGGCACTGACCTAACCCTAGGCAGAAGAGCAACAACAGACATAACAGGCAAGTCCTTTAGTATCATGTATATTTACAGGCTTTCTCCCTGTCTTTTGCAAGACATAAAAAGTTGCTTTTATTGTCTTGGTATACTTTTGTCCAGATTCTCTGCTGTCCATTCACATTCCAAAGAATGCAATATTCTTCCCACCTTGTTCTGAGGTATAGTGAAAAACAGGGAGGTGGAGAATGGCCCGATTCAAGAAAGGGTTGGGTAACGATGTGAAACATCAGAAATGCTTTCCTGCACATCAGTGCAGGCATTTGAGACTCTCCTAAATGTCAAAACCACCAAAAAGAATACATTCCAAAATAAATACCTGAAGGGGGCCAAGGGGGCCTATGCAAATGGCTCAAGAGAGGCCATAGTTAGCTTCTCAAACACAGCTGCGCTAACATGGTGGAGTAATGTCCTTCCTCAGTGGTCTAAGAAGCAACACACACCTTTTATAACTTATTTCACTGGTAACAGAGACAGAAAGGAGGATTCAGAGGTAGGCAAGATGAGACAGCAAAAATACATACTTTCAATGATGCACAGGAAAGACCTGTTTTGTAAAAGTCTCATAGGTAATTCAGGACCAAGGTCAAGAGAGCTGCATTTGAGACCTTGTCCCCAGATGGGCAACAAAGGGAGAAGATTCTTCCACTTTGCAAGGTACGATGTCCTTGTGTTCGGCTTCCTGGCCTTGCTCACAATACTTGAGGTGTCTCCTGAAAATGTGTCTAGAAGGGAGAAGTGCTAGATTACTGAGCTGTCAGGCTGGCGCACTTTAGGGATCCCTTCTTCCCTTGGATCGAGAGGTCCACACATTGTGACAACATTCTTGGCTTTGTCCACGTCAGAAGTAGCATGAGGGAGAACCAGTACTGTTTGGGCAAAAACAGAGCTATTAAGAGCGACTTTTGGCCTCCTCTTATTGATCTTCTGCAGCACTCCAACTATCAAGGGTAAAGTAGGAAAGTGCACAAAAACTGATCTGCCCAATAAATGGAAAAGGCATCTAGTTTCCGGACTGTTCCAGCCACTGTAACTACAACAGATGTGTCTCAGTTGCCATTTTCTGGAGAACAAAAGTTTCTACACTTCTGGCACACTTTGCTCCTTCGCCAGATCCAGTAAAATTTCTGTTTAGCTTCCAACCACATTGGTCTAGCTAGGATCTGCTCAGCCTGTCTGCCAAAGCATTCTCTTGTGATAGGACGCAAACTACCCTTAAGATGAGGTCTGATTCCGAGGCAATCTTCCAAACTGTACTGCCAGTATGCACTGAATGTTGGAGTGGGTCCCCACTTTGCCTGTTGATATAACACAGGACTATGGTATTAGCTCAAAAGAATTTGCAGGGTCCTCAATTACCACATCTGTTCGAATGCTTTTAAAAATATGACGAGTACAACATAAAATGTGTAATTTTTGATCTTAAAATGTTTTTTAATACTCTGGCACTTTTCTCCCTGGGTCACCACTGAAAATGGTCAACTACTCAATCAGACCTTCCCTGTAATCAAATTTCAATCAAATTAATAAATAGCAGACGTTACTTTTCCCACATTTATGCATTTCTTTCTCATATTCTTTTCTCATGTACCCTGGGCTTTCAAAGATCCCACATGGGTGCCCCAGGCAAAGTCCAAGGAGGCTGTGTAGTGAGCATCCGAGTTCCCCTGGGCTAGTCTGAGAAGTACCCCTAAACTTGAGTTTTAACTGCATTATCTTTCATGACAGCTCTTCTTCATCCACTGTAGAACATGCAGTTTGGCAGTCTGTTCTTGAAATACCACTGCAATTTCCTCATCATTCTACTTGCATGGCCACACATGCCACAATTGTGTCTTTCTCCAAGGTTGTCTGGATAAAACGGGGCAGAAAGAGTACCCTGGCTCTCTGAGAGGAAAGCCTTCTCCAGATCTAACACTGCTCCCAGAAAGACTACTTTCTTGGCTGGGGTTCATGTCTGGCTTTGGGAGGTTGACAGAGAGAAGCAGAGACAGAGACACGCAGCTTCTGAAAACATGCTACAGTGAAAATTAGGGCCTCTAAATCTCCGCCATGAAATTTACTTGTATCAGGCAGTCATCCAGGTAAGCACCGAGTGCAAGCTCCTTATCCTGCAAAATGCCATAACTGGAGCAAGGACATCTGTTAAGACACCTGAGTGCAGTAGACAAGCTAAAGGACAAAAAGATGAACCTGAAATGATCTTCACTACTACTACAACATCTCAGGAGCTATCTGTAAACTCTGGCAATGAGAATATGTTATTAAGCAGACTTTAGGCTCTGTGTGACCATGAAGCCCTGAGGGAATAAGAGCCAGAAGGCCTTGATGGATCAGCAAATTTGAATTCTACAATAATCAAGAAAGTACAGTGGTGTAAGTAAACTTACCTTAACAGAAGATGTTCAAATGATCACTGCTACAGTAGCCTAGCAGCCTTAACTATATCAGTTATAGCCTGGCAAGAAAAAAAAGTACAGTTGTGTACACTTACTATAAATGTAGATGTTTGAGTGTATTCACTGTTGCAGTCATCACATTTGGGTTATCTGCTTGCAGTAGCCCTCAGTCGGCCTGATTATCAAAGTCTTGGGTTGTACGTCGGTTGCGGTCTCATCTTCCGTGACGTCAGGTAGTCAGGGGTATAAAGCATGCAGCCAACGCCTTTACATCAGTTTTTCTTGCCCCGGATGTCAGGTGCCCGCCCTTAATGGGAAGCAATTATATATATATATATATATATATATATATATATACATACACACACACACACACACACACACACACACACACACACACACACAAGGTTATACCTCATACACCAAAAAGCTTTTAAGTATAGTAAAGAAGAATAGAGATATAGCCAAAAGAAGTCAGGGGGCTGGAGGGAGGGTAACCAGGACTGCAACAGTGAATACACTCAAACATTTACATTTATGGTAAGTGTACACAACTGTACTATGTTCTTCGTGTTTCACTACTGCAGTCATCACATTTGGGTAGATTCCCAAAGCTAAGGATGGGAGGAGGAATTCAGAGAGTATTAGGACCAGCTATAAGGCCCTGCAAGACTGCAGTGGCAAAGCCAGCTCTGGATTTAGAGAAAAGTGGCAAATGGTAATGCTTGGTGAAAGTATGTACAGAACTCCAAGTAGCTGCTTCTAGGATGTCTCTGGTAGGGACACCTCTGAGAAAGGCTGTAGAGGTAGATGCAGCCCTGGTTGAATGGGGTCTAATCCCCCGTGGGATAGATTTTCCATGGTGCTTATAGCAGAAATGAATGTAATGGCCTATCCATTAAGAAATGGTTTGCTTTGAAATAGCCTTCCCCTCTGCCCCTGCAGCAAATGCCACCAGCAGTTAGACAGGATTAAACCTCAAAGGAAATCTGAACAAGTAAAATCTAAGTTGTCGGCGCACATTTAAGGAGTGCAGTACCCGTTCCCCTTTGTTCTGTGGATTAGAACAGAAGGCTGGCAAATGAATGGACTGATTAAGAGCCACACTGGATATCACCTTGGGCATGAAAGAGGGACTGGTCTTGAGGGACACCCTGTCTGCATGAAAAATGATGAGAGACTCCACTGCCATGAGGGCCTGTAATTCAGATACCCTTCTTGCTGAAGTGATTGCTAAAAGCAAAGCTGTTTTTCAAGAAAGGAATTTTAACTCTGCAGTTGCAGCTGGCTCAAAAGGAGGAAGAGTGAGTTTCTCCAATACAAAATTAAGGTCCCAGGCTGGAGTTGGGGCTCTCCTGGGTGGTCTTAAGTTTTTGGCCCCTCTGAGGAACTGCTTGAGCAGTGGGTGAGAAAAGAGGGGTGGTTCTGTGTTGTAATGAGCTGAAATGGCTGAGGCGTGAATTTTGAAGGAAAGGCCCTTGTGAAGCATCTCAGTTAAGTATTGAAGAATCTAAGGTAAATTGGGCGCTGCTGTAGCCATCCCTTGAGTTGGGTTCCAGGCACACAATCTTTTCCATTTTTCAGCATAAGATTTTCTAGTACTAGGCCTCCTTGCCTCCAAAATGACATCCAACACTTGTTTACTGAGGGATGGTAATGGAGAGATTAGGTAATTAGCCAGGCTGCCAGGTTCAGGGTTTGAAGCTGGGGGTGCAGAATCTGGCTCTCCTGCTGTGACAGCAGGGTAAGGGTCTGAGATAGGTGCCATAGGGCCAGCTGTGACACACTGCGCAAGAGGGGGTACACCAGTGTTGGTGTCGCCAGGCTGGTGCAATCAGCATCATCTTTGGTTTGTCCGGTTTGATCTTTAGTAGTACTTTGGAGAGGAGAGGCAGAGGAGGAAAGGCATAAACTGATGGATTTTTCCAGCTGAATGACAGAGCATCCACTTTCCAAGCTTGATTGTGAGGAGTCTTTGTGCAGAATTTGTCCAATTGGTAGTTCTGGGGGGAGGCAAACAGGTCTATATCTGGGCTCCCCCATTTGTTGATCAACATGTTGAAAGTCTTTGGTTCCAGTTCCCACTCGTGTGGGTCCATGATATTTACGCTTAGTTCGTCTGCCAGTGTATTTAGTTTTCCTGGCACGAATTGAGCCTGTAGATGCACTTGGTAGCTCATGGCTGTGTTCCACAGAGCCATGGCTAGTCTGCAGAGGGTGTAAGAATGAGTACCCCCCCTGCTTGTTTATGTACCACATAACAGTGGTGTTGTCCGTCTTTACCATTAACTGTCCTGGAAGAAAGTGGTCCTTGAAGGCTGTCAGAGCATTCTGTACAGCTATTTGATTGATATGCAGGTGCATTTGACTTGGGTTCCATTTGCCCTGAATGCACTTCCCTGCCAGCTGAGCCCCCCAACCATAGTCTGATGTGTCTGTTAGGGTTTGGGCGGCAGGGGGTAGAGTAAATGTTAGTCCCTTGTTTTGTTGGCAAGCCTCTGCCAACCAGAGGAATTTTAAGTGTAGGCAAGGTATGACAGGAATCATTGCTTCTAGATCCTGAAAATGTTGACACCATAGGCCTTTTATATACCATTGTAGTTTCCTCATATGTAGTCTTGCATATGGACTTAGTAGAATGCGCGAGGCCATGAACCCCAAGACTTGCAGTATTTGCCTTGCAGATAGCAGGGTTTTTGTGGCCACTAGCTTGAAGTAAGTTGTCAAATGAATTTGTTTCTCTGGAGTGAGGAAAGCCATTTGGGAAGTTGTGTTCAAGCTTGCTCCCAGGAATATAATTTGTTAACAGGGTACCAGATGTGATTTCTTTTCTTTTATGGTGTACCCCAGACAAGTTAACACCTTTTGTACAAATGCCAGATGATTCAGATGTCCTGGCTTTCTGCCCAAATAAGACAATCGTCCAGGTATGGGTAAATTTGAATATTTCTTTGCCTGCAAAATGCAATGACTGAGGCTAGGCACTTTGTGAATACCCTGGGCGCAGTAGATAAGCCAAAGGGCAGTGCAGAGAACAGATAGTGCATGCAGCCTGCTTTGAAACGTAGGGATTTTCTGCAAGATTCCCTGATTGCGATGTGCAGGTAAGGCTTCCTTTAAATCCAGTGCTGCCAACCAGGCATCTTTGCCTATCATGGGAAGCAACTGGTGAAGGGTTAGCATCTTGAATTTTGGAATCACCAAAAAGGTGTTTAGGATAGACAGGTCCAGGATAGAATGTCATGAGTTGCCTTTTCTGGATACCAGGAAAATTCTTGAGTAGAAACCTTGTCCCTTTTCCTCTTCTGGTACAGTCTGAATAGCCTTTAATCTTAAGAGAGAGTACTTGCTTTTGAGCCTCTGCCCACTGATTTGGGGGTAGATCTGGTAGTTTGGGGTTGGTAATATGTTTAAGTGAAATCTGTATCCTTGGGAAACTATGTTTATAACCCATTTGTCCTAGGTAATGAGTTCCCAGTTTTTTGCTTGCAGAGCAATCTTTTCCCCTAAAAGAGCAGTCAGTTGAGAAGTGCTTGGAAGTTTTAAAGTTAAGTCATTGAGACAGCTTACCATAGGGGGGAGTCTTACTACTCCCCCGATTTGGAAGTGGGAGCCCCCCCACTGCTTAGTCCTGTGCGTACCCTGGGACTGAACCTTGGGTGTTCTGCTGGTTCTGGGTTTGAACTGAGAAGGCCTGGAAGAGGCAGGAAAGGACCAGTTTTTTGAGGGCCAATGCCTACTAAATCTAGGAGGCTGTACCTGTAAGAAATCTTTAACAGTTTGCATAGATTTAGCTTTTTCCTCCATCTTTTTAAGAACTTCTTCTGCTTTGTCGCCAAACAGGCGGTCCTGATTTAAGTGAGCATCCAGCAATTTAGTTTTGACATGATCTGGCAAAGACTGTTCCTTAAGCCAAGCATGCCTCCTAAGTACAGACCCAGTGTCAGCAGCCCTGCAAGATGCCTCTAGTGATTCAAAACCACATTGCAAAGTATGTTTTCCAACCTGTTCAGCAGAATGCATTAAATCCTGTAATTCTTTATTTTCCACACAGTCAGGAATCAACATCATTTTCTGTTTAAGCAATCCAATAATATGCTGCTGATATTTTAACATATGAAACTGGCAATTTAAGGCCCTGATGACCAAGGTTGCAGAGGTGTACACCTTCTTATCCCATCTATCCAGGGCCCTGGAATCTCTATCAGAGGGGGTAGGATTTTTGGCAGTAGTAGCCTTAATGCCCTTGGGTCCTTGTGAAATGGTCTCAGGATCCGCAGTAGGATTTTTGAAAAGGAACTTGTGAGAATCAGGAACCTTGTAATATCTAACAGGTTTTCTGGGAGCAGGAGGTAAGGAGTCAGGGGCCAAGCTAGATTCTGAAAAGGCATCGTCAACAATGTCCAGCACAGGAGGGATAGCTAAAGGCTTGTATTGGGACAGGAGTAAGAAATCTCTAAGCCTCTTTTTAGAATCAGAGTAATCCTGGCTTTCCCAGTGAAAATGCTCCCCAAGAGTATGCAAGATTTCACCAAAATAAAAATCCTCTGGGGGAGAAGCAGAGGGAATACAGTCCTCTGCATCAGAATCCTCACAGGCAGATAAGGGTAAATCCTGGTCATCAGAGGAGATAAATTTCAGAATCCTGGTCGGAAGTATCATAAGCAAATTCAGTCCTAGGTCTCTTACAGGGGGAAGGTTGGCTTCCCCTGATTAAAGTAATAAGGTCTTCAGCCATTCTTATCATTTGTTTTTTAGGCATAGAGACCTGACCATGCAGTCTGGGCGTCGTTTCCTAGGCATGGTTAGAGTTTTAGGTCTAGAAGAAGATGGCGTCGGTGTAATATGCAAGTCAGTAGGCCTGAATACACCCTCAGAAGCCGGTGCCTGCACAGCAGCTCCAGACCCATCCAAGGTAGAGACATCCGCAGGTTCCACAGCTGAAGCATCTCGCATCATACCAGACTCCGAATGGGTCTCAGTAGAGGCCTGCGAATCTGAAGTAGCGGGTATCAGGGGCTGCAAAAGCACCCGAGTACTGGCAAACTGGCGACTAGCTTAGGAGAGGCGACGTCGGCAGCTTTGGACCTAGGCGGCCTGTCTCTGTCTTTATCTTTGTGTTTTTTCGGAATGTCGATAGATGGGTGGCTTACCGAAGACATATCTGGATAATTGAACCGAGTACCAAAATAAAAATGTACCAACGACTAATAGTTTGTGGTTTAAATAAGGCACAAAACCGACAGCGAGGTACGTCATGGTCAGGGCCTAGGCAAGTAATACAGTACGGATGAAAATC
This sequence comes from Protopterus annectens, assembly GCF_019279795.1. Taxonomy (NCBI): domain Eukaryota; kingdom Metazoa; phylum Chordata; order Ceratodontiformes; family Protopteridae; genus Protopterus; species Protopterus annectens. The sequence continues at coordinate 568,243,083 of NC_056734.1, forward strand.
TTTATGAGGTATTTGCTTTCCACAAGAAATACAATTACTGACTTTTACTGACATCTGTTTAGAGGAAGAAAAAGTTTCCCCAACGGGGTACTTGGCTTTAGTTGAAGACTTCTGTCCTGAAACTCGAAAATGAAAATTTCAGGAGTCGGCCGATCAGCACTTGCGAACTGCTTCGGCTTCGGGCACCGCATGGCAAGAAAGACTGGGATAATGGTGTCGGCTGCATGCTTTATACCCCTGACTACCTGACATCACAGAAGATGAGACAGCAACTGACGCAGGACCCAAGACTTTGATAATCAGGCCGACTGAGTGCTACTGCAAGCAGATAACCCAAATGTTATGACTGCAACAGTGAAACATGAAGAACATCAGCTGACCAGCTTCCACAGCTTCAGGACACCTTCCACACGATCAGATAGGCAGCTTGCCTAAAAACAAAGGCTGACAGTTTCATGCCAACTAAGAGAGGGGATGCTGAGCCCTGTGCAGACATAACATACACTCACCCTGGCATAACAAAAAAAGGGGTGGAGGGAGGCAGCGAGCAGCTACTGTAACATGGATCTTTCGAACAGCTAATGTTATGGCAAATTTACTTACAAAACTGTACTATGTTCATCATACTGATCATTGATGCAAGTAGGTTCAACTACATGGGAGATTACTCTAGCTTACTACACTTGGAGAGTGGTCTTAGCAAAGCCTGATCCAGATCTAGAGAAGAAATCAAGCTCATAGTGCTTTGTAAAAGTATGTACAGAAGACCAAGCTGCTGCTTCTAAAACACTTCTACAATATGACCCTTTCCAAAAAGCCATAGAAGAAGCCAAGGTCATTGGCAGAGTGGGCTTTGACCCTGCCTAAAATTGTTTTGTTGTGGTGAGATAAACAAAGGCAACAGCCTGTAAAAAACATTTGGAAATGGTCTGTTTTGACACAGATTGTCCCTAATTACCTTCACAAGAAATAAACAAGTGATCTGAAGATCTGAAATATTTTGGTCTGTCAAGATAGTATCACAGTGGTCTGTGGACATCAAAGGTATGGAGTGTCAGTCTCCCTCATTTTTAAGTTCAGAAATAAAAATAAGAGAATGGATATTTTGTCGTAAAGTAAACTCTGATACCACTTGAGGCATAAAAGGAGGATTTACTCTCTCCTTAAAAACACAGGTTTGAGCACCAAGCCCTTTAGAAATGTTATGCCAGCTGAGAAAGGAGGATGAGCAAGAACGCCTGCAAGACGGATGACTTTTTTCTTTTCCATGGACAGGAATGTTCCTGTATGCTTTGCTACCTTCTTCTTAAGGAGTGACAGAGCCAGTTCCTCCTTCCCAAATTGAGAAAGGTTTTTATTCAAGGATGTTTTTGATGCCAAAGAAAATTCTTGAAGACCAGTTCTGGATCTTTGTTTCCTAAATCCATTTGTCATATAGTGTCCAAGATCAACATGATGTCACTTCACAACCTGTTACCTTTCTTCCTTTTTTAGTTTCCTGGTAACACTAGATTTAAAACTTGCATATCAATGCATCCCTATTCATCCAGCCCAGACATATTTAAGATTGTGTGTTTCTGGATCCCATTATCCGTTTTCTGCCTAAACCTTTGGACCATCCATTGCACCAGGAGTGCTCACAGAGTGTCTAGGACCAGTTATACCTCAGTGCAGGTTGCAAGGTATCCCTAATAACTAATTTTCCACACTTTGACAACTTATTTATCTTTGGAGAGACATTTTCAAAGTGTCAATAATCTCTCATTTGGATAAGACAGCTCTTACACAAGCTTGGATTCCAACAGAACATTCAAAAGTCTATTCTCACTCCAACACACAGGATTATGCATCTGGAGTGTTTACTAGACACCTCAGTTCAAACATCTTTTTCTTCCACAGGAAAAAAAATGGATCTATATCCACATCTATTTTTGGGGGGCTTCCACTCACACTTCAGTCAGTGTGAGGGAATACCTCAGGAATTTGATATAATGGATTCTTAAGTCTTTCTGATCCCTCACTAACACCAATCATCTTTCCAATTCCCAGTTCTGGAGTTTGTCAAAAGAGAAATCACTTGGTGGAGCAGCAACTTTCCCTAAAACCGGGCCTCCCCTTCTCTCTCTGCTCCAAAGCATTGAATCACCACAGCCACCTTGAATTTTGCTTGAGGAGCAGTTTCACAAGGAGTAAAAGTGCAAGGTGTTTGTGACACCAAGGACAGACACAAGCACATATATATCAAAGAGATGCATATATCAAAGAGATGCTTGATCTGACCAAGGCACTCTCTGAATAATCTTTGGTCCCTTGGATCTTTTCAAGTTGTTACAAGCAATACGGTATATTACCAAGCAAGTGGGAATCCGATCTTACCCCTTCTACAGACTAACCATGTGAGCTTGGGATACAGCTTCATAGCACAATTTCACTCTACAGGTATCCTACATCCCGCCACAGCAAAATTATGTGGCAGAAAGGGTAAGCGAGACAAAGGCAGACACTCACAAATGGAAACTAGACACACGGGGGGGGGGGGGCTTTCAAGATTTGATCCATCTGTGGGGAGTTCCTCAAGCAGACCTCTTTGCCTCCTCTCTAAACAATCATCTGGCAAACTTCTGCACAGGACTCTGCAAGAAGGCCTGAAGGACAGATGACTTCTTTTCCATGGGTAGGAAAGTTCCTGTATGCTTTTCCATCCTTTCCACTGATATCCAGTGTACTTCTGAAGATTCAGAAGTAGTCCCCAAGATCATCATGGTGATCCCCTTCTGGTTCAGGCAACAGACGTTCTCCCTTCTTTTGGAAATGGCCAGAGGCAATTACAATAAGTTCCTAACAGAATGGATCTACCCACACAAGAATAGGGGAGTTTGATAGACCTTGAGCCCCAATTAACTTCAACTCGCTTGGATGACAGTGTCTTAATTCTGTTTAGTCACCTGTTTACTGAGTACATGCAGCAGGTACTAAATGGAGGCAAGAAAGCCTGCTACTAGAAAATCATACATTAGCAAATGGAAAAGATTTTCTAGTCTGGTCCAACAACATAACCAGCACCCGTTCAGGGCTACTATTTCTCTGGTTTTGCAATATTTTTAAGTTACTTTCCTATGGCCCATCTTACTCCTCTATCAAAATTAATTTGTTGGCCATTTCAGCATGTCTGTCCATGGACTGTCCTCTTTCAATACATTCTCGTGTCAAAATGTTTTTGAAAGGGTTTTTGCATAACAGACTTCCAAGAAAACCACTGGCCCCTCCTTGGGAATCTTAATTTTGTGTTACAAAAGCTAACATTTGCTCCATTTGAACCAGCTCATCTGGCTGACTTGAGGTTTTTAACATAGAAAACTCTTTTGATTTCTGTGACCTCTTCAAGAAGAGTATCCGAGTTGCAAGTTCTTAAGTTGAGTCAACCCCATCTCATTTTCCACAGAGAAAGAGAAGGCTGATAAGGTGGGTGAGGAACTGCACCCTGGAAAGGAGAACTTTCCTAGCACTGCCATCTCTAACCTTGACGAGTGATCTTCAAAACCCATTTGTGTGAAAATATCTGTTACCAAAGGGTGAAGTGGAGATGAAGACTTTCTGTATGAGAAAAAGGACTGCTGGGGGACGACAACGACAGGATGCCTTAAATAATCACTCCGACGTGTTGGACTCTGCTTGGTTTTGTGAGGTTCCTGAACTCTTTTGGGAACCCCTTTGCCATATAGATGAAGGGTTAGAGAATCCCTTAGATGATTTGGAAATGCAGGGCTGAAAATCATACAGATTCCCTATTTCAGCTTACCCCTCTCACTTACATGTTTTGATTACTTCTGCAGCAGAGGGAACAAAAACTAAACCTCTATCCAAAGGAGAATTTAAAATCTTATTTTCATTTAATTTGGGAGGTTCTGAGAACACAGCCAGGAAAACCTCCTCAAAACAGTACCATTGGCCATAGCCCTAGAAGTATTAAGAGACATACACACTTTGAACAATGAGTTGTGATGTGTTAATTGGAAAAAAAATATCCATTTAAAATAGATTTTTCCTCAAAATAAGAAAGTGATGACAAAACATACCTCTTACTTTCACAGTTAGTCAGAATAAACTAGCACATGAGTCTGACTATTTAAAAATTCGGAAAATCAAAGTTGCAGAGGCATACACTTTCTTCCCATACTTACCAATTTCCTTCCCACTCTTCAGAAACTGTAGGATTCAAATTAACTGCATGTTAAGCAGCAGTAAGAATAATACAGCTACAGCTGCTGAGTCAGGTTTGGGAAAAGTGTATAAAAACTTAAGACTGAGGAACTTATCTGTCTGCCCTTTTAGGGGCAACAAGCTATCAGGAAAATTGCAGGAAGTGACTTCATATGTCCTCCGTAGCTGAAAGCACTGGAGGAATGAATGGGTGAAGGTTTGGGGAACTTCCAATCTGTAACAGCTCATAGTATTTTCCAAGGAAATAATAAACCTTGGTGTTCTGCTATTGAAAACATTGGCACATTCTGGAAATAGTTTCAGAGAAACAGTCACATGGAAGATCAGATACTGTGCACTCCTCGGAGTCCGAATCAGAAATCAGAGGAGAAAATCCTGCATCTGTCAGTTCATCTTACTGTCCAGATTCAAAATACTGAATCTGTTCAGGAAAACAGGCAATTTTTTTTTTTTACCAGAAACCAAGAATCTCTATCCTGAATTAACCCTTAAGCCAAATCTATTAATATACTCCTGTCTACAGAAATTTGGGGGGGGGGGGGGGGGCAGATACAATTTTAGGTTTACTGGGTTTTTATTTTTTGTTCAAGATAAAAATGGAGCAAACAGAGTTGTTAATGGCAGCACTAGCTTTCCCAGGGATGGGCGCAACATTCTGATTAAACAAGGAAGCCTTCCCTATTTCTTCTCCCAGGGCCAACAAGAGTGTCTCTCCCTTGCCATTAAGGGGACCCAACAGCCGCAAAGGATGTGGTTAACCTCTCCTCCATAGTTGCTGTAGGTGCTTCACCAGAGGGATCGGGAGTAAAAGACTGGTCTGAGGAACCAGCTTTGGTGAGAGCAGTCTCCCACCTACGGCTGAGACAAACTGCTAGCTTGCTACAGTGGCAATGGCTGTTTACTTTTTCTTTTTGTAGCTAGAAGAACCAACATTTGGACTGGTAATTTGTTCCACAGGCAAGCAGAAAACCGTGCCTCTTTCCTGGGGAAAACAAGCAGCATAAATGGCAAAAATTTAAAGTCGTTAAAAGTCACTTTTTTCCCCTCATAAAAACACCGCTAAAAGCACTAACAGACTTTGACAGCCCCAAAAAGTAAAATAAATAATTTCTCCACAGAAGAAAATGATTTTCAAGTACTTAAAGCAAGTTTTAAACTGACAGGAAAAAAGTGTGCTCCTGCTTAAAAGTACAGTTGAATCTCATGACAGTCATTAAAACACCAACTCCAATCTTAAAATCAATTTTCTTATACAGGAAAGTACAATAAAACAACATTTTTTATGTGGAAGGTTTTTCCCTCAAAACGAACTTTTTTGTCCAACAAAAGAAGAGCACAAGCAGACCACCAATCCCTGAAAGCTAACACAGGATCTTGCTTCAATGTCTGGAAAGCTTTGAAGGGCTTGGGTCTCAAACCTGTGTCAAGCTACCTATCGGTCTGACAGCATGTAAAGTGCCCTGAAGCTTTGGAAGCTGGCCAGCTATTAAACATATGACTAAGGCTACTGTATCAGTGATCAATATGATGAACATAGGACTGAACATAGGACAGTTTGTTACAAACTCACCATAACAGTAGATGTCCAAGTAGATTACGACTGAAGTACTGACTCTTTGGAATTCCTGCCCATAGGAGACCACTGCTAGCCTGAATACCAGAGAATTTTGCCATCCTCCCTACTCAACATCATGATATCAGTGGTATAAAGGAGTCAACAGCCGGTGCCAGTAGTTGGTCCATCCTGTAAGGGAATTTGGTTCTCCAGAGGCAGAATCTCAGCTGTGATCACCCAATGAATGCAGGCTCTTTCTCCTTTGTTTTAGGGGTCTGAAAAGACTGGATGATGAATGGCCAACCTTGGGTGTAAAGGTAGGACTAGTCCTTAGGATGACTCTGCCTTTGTTAAATATTAAAAAGGCCCTTTGTACACAAGGGCTTGCAACTCAAACCCATCTTTCAAAAGTCAAGGCCAGCAGAAAGACCAGTTTTCTAAGTGAGCATTTTGATGGTTGCAGGAGTGTCAGGCTCAAAAGAAAGCAAAATTAATTTCTCTAAGACAAGACAAAGTTAAGGTTGCGGGTAAGGACAAACAGCCACCTAGGTGGTCTTAACTGCAATATACCACTGGGGAACGTTTTCATTTGATGTAAATAGGTGGGGGGGTCTTGGGCTGATGTACAGAAACAGCAGAGGCATGTACCTTAATGAAGGAGGAGGACAAACTTTTGTAAAGTGTGGTATGTACCCCAAGACCTGTGATAAAAAAAAAAAAAAAAAAAAAAAAGCCTTGGGGGAATGACAGACCCTTTGTTCTGAGTAATGAAGTCCACAGACATTGGCAAGGATCTAGTTCTCTCCCACTGAGTGACATCAGGAGGGAAAACCACTGCCGTCTGGACCAGTGTGGTGCAGTCAGTATTTTTGGTCCCTCTTCTCTGATCTTCTGAAACATCCTGGATATGAGGGGGAAATAGAGGGAAAGCAAACGTCTTCCATACTCCTCTTGGATAGGTCCTGGAGCAGAGCTTCATCAGTTGTCTACTGTAGATGTCAACAAAAAGGTCTATTCTTGGGATACCCCACAGGTAAACTAGGTTGAGAACGAGCTGTCTTTTCAACATTCAACTGTTTGGATTTAGAAGACATCTGCTCAGTTTGTCTGCTTAAATGTTCCTCCCCCTAGGGATGCAACAGGCTATAGGTGACAGCTACAATTCTTGGGCTAGCTGCAAGTGTTCCACTTGATAGGAATGGGTACCCCTGCTTGTACCACATGACTGGTGTCATCATCTGTCAGGATGTTATGGGTCCTGGTTTCAGTCTGACGCTGAAAGCCTTTATGGCTAGAATGACTGCAATCATTTCCTTTGTTTACATGTTGTGCTGACATATACCTGCCCGAAGTCCCTTGCATTCTCAAATTTCCCGGGTGTGCCCACAAGCCAGACCTAAGCTGTCAGAAGTCAGTACTTGGTACAGCAGCAGTTTTTTGGCCACCTGTATCTTTCTTGCATAGAAAATTTGGCTAGAGGAGCCATCAGGATTCCAAGATGCCATGTATCCTAGGAGCCTCCGGAAATCTTTGGCAGAAATGGCCTTCTGTCCATGAATGAGTGAAGTAGTTTGTAATAAAGAACTGCATCCAAAAAGTTAACATGGGTCACAGGACACAGCTAAAACATTTAGACACTGAGCGTTATGCCTCCCTTCTGAAGGCATTCCATAGCAGTTTTCATGGATCTGAGAAGCTCTTACAGGGATGCTGCTTGTACGAGACAGTTATCTAGATGATGATGGATGTGTTCTCATTTGATCATGCAAAAGGCAATGACTGGTGCCGCAGCAGAGCAGCCAAATATTAAGGCATAGAATTAGAAGTGGGATCCCCATGCTTTGAAGCATAGTCTGTGTTCTTGTGTAAGAGAAGTTAGACATCCTTCAGGTCCCAAGGTTACCATTTTGCACCACTAAAATGTGTTCAGGGTGGCAAGGTCCAAACTGGGTCTTCACAGTTCCTCCTTTCTGGGGACCAGAAACAGCCCTGAATATAAACCAGCTCATATCTCTTTCGGAGGAGCTAAATGAATGGATCCGTACAAGGTCCTGAACCTGGCTGGTGATAAGCAGTCTTTGCTGTTTTGGAACTGAAGGTTTTCTTAAGATGGGTCTCCTCCAAAGATGCAAGTGGAAGACTCTTTGTGGTTTTAGAGCATCCACTTGTCCTGGGTGATTTGTCTCAGGCTGTAGAAAAGAGGGAAAGCCTTTCCCCTAGTTTCTCAGTGAGCTGGGATTTGGGATGGGAAGGGAGGGGAATAGTCACAGCTGCTCCCTACTGGGTCCTAGGTCCATAGACCTCCAAGTGTAGGGCAAAAGTTACCTTGCCACTATTTATGGAACACAGTCCTTTCCCCTTGGAATGCTTTAGTTTGTCTTGTTTGGGAGAAAGGGCAGACACTTACCAGGATATTTTTTTATGTATTTAGGTGGTAGGGAAAATGTGTTCCTTAACAGCCTTCATAGTCTTACCTTTTACATACAATCTCTGGAACACTTTCAGTAGGAGATCCTAGTCCAAGCTTGCATCAAGGAGTTCAGCTTTAACATGCCCAAAGAGGTTGAGGCCTCACCCAGGCACGTCTTCGAATCATGAATTCTGTAACAGTTGCCATGCATAAAGCATATATAGTATCATAGCCACATTTGAGTAAGTGTCAGGGCACCTGCAGGCCAATGTTGGTCAGTCCTAGATGTCCCTCTTGAGGCTCCTACTTTGAATCTCTTCTGCCTTACCTTTAATTTGCTCTTGTACAGACTCAAGGTATTTGAGCATATGAAAGTGACGGTCAAGAGCTCTCGTGGTCAGGATAGCAGAAGTGTATGTTTTCTTGCCAAACATTTGTTCAAGATCTTACTTTCCCTATCATTCAGCAAGGGGTTATTGGATGCAGGCCCAATGTTTCTCTTGGAGGACTCCACACCAGAACTGGGTCTGCCTATAGGGACAATCTGGCTTCCTCAGATGAGAAGTGGGGAGTAAGGCTGTAAAGATTCATCTGAGAATACACCATGGAGGAATTACCAAAGGTCTGGGTTCAGGTAGACTTAGAAGCCATCTGTACCTGTTCTGGGCCCAAGAAAGCTCTCTGGACTCCCAATTGGAGGACTCCATCCTCTGAAGGGGGGGGGGGGGTCTCCAAAAGATAAGTTCTCAGGAAGCAAATGGTTGGAAAAGGTGTCTTTAGAATCTGAGTTAAGATATTTTTAGGAAAGTATATGTTCCACATAAGCCAGTTCCTTCTCTACAGGATTACAGAAATCAGATTCCTCTAAAGAGAAGTTGTCCCTTTTTCTTTTCCCCAGAAGGAGCACCTGCTATAGGTTCCTTTTCCAGGGAAGGCTGTTTGGAATTCATGAAGTCCATGAAATCCTGTACCAGTCTGACAAGGTCATGTGGTGTGACCTGGGCTGTGGAAGCTACAGACTCGGGTGAAAAGGCTAGGGAAACTCTAGAAGCAAACCTTGGCTTGAGAATCTTGGGCTTTTGTCCGGCAAACACAAAGCCTCAGGATTCAGACAGGGGCGCTGCAGCATCAGACCAGCCCCCAGGAAGATCTTTCCTGAATACCAATGGAGGGATTCTGCCCTGCCTCTGTAATTGAGGAATGTGCATCAGATGCCAGGAGCTTTGAAGCAGCCCAATACCCAGCTGATGCCTACACAGTTCTGAGGACATGGAAGGAACAGAAGCCATGGCAGCCTCCAAAGGGGTCATGCCAAAGGATTCTGGCCCACTAGCTGTTGGTATAGGGGGATTTGAATGCACATTGCCTAAAACAACAGTTTCAAGATGGTGTGGAGTATGTGACACCACGAGGATGTCATCAGCCTCCCTAACATCCTTCTCCTTCAGATGCTTCTCTTTGTGTTTTATAAGGATGTTAGTCTGAAGGACTGCCCCAACACTACCTTCTCTAGGGTATCTACGGAGTGAGTCATGTCTATGCCTAACAGTCCTATCATTAAACTAGGCACAAAACTGACAATTAAGCATGTCATGCTCAAGGCCTATGCAAGACAAGCAATAGGAAAGTCTCTATTTGGAATTTGATTTTCACAAGACAGACAGTTACTGACCATAACATTATGAAGAAACAACCCCAGTAAAAGGATTATAAAAAGGTACCCAAATGGGGTATTTAGCTTTGCGGTGTCTCTGGTCTGAAGCTTGTCTGACAAGCTGATGATGCAACTGAAAGTGTTCTCCATCAGACAAGTCACAGCAAGAATGAACTATGGTGCCAGCTGACAACTCCTTTACATCACCAATATCCTGACACTGAGTAAGGAGCTGGCTGGGGGATGGTGAAATTCTGTGGTAGGCAGGTCGACCGCACTCCTGCATGCAGGAATTCCCATGACTCAGTACTGCAACAGTGACTACGATGAACATCTTCCTTAGTCTTGACAAGAGTCTAAATAGATTTCCATTTGCCTTCTTTTATGGGTACCAAGAAACTCTAGAGTTAAAATCCCACGTTTCATCCCCTTTGACCCTCATTCATGCAGTTCCACTAACAGAGGTGGGACCAAGCTTACATGATCTTTTAGAACTGAAAGAACATCTCCAAAATGTGTTACTTTGCTCAGCTTTGTAACTGTAGTGCATCCTTTTCTCAGGACGTTCAAGATCCACTGGTTCTGGGTAACACTTTCCTATTCTCTTACAAACAGTCCTAAATGTCTTCTTCTCTACTGAGGTACAATAGAGAAGGAGGATGGTCCGGGTTGTGTAGATATTTTTTTTGGGGGGGGCTGTTTGAGTTACAGTTGTTCCCTTGGGGGGGGCATTACCCAAATGGCCTCAATGCTTCTTAGACTTTGCATGCCATTCTCTTCTGTAAAAGGAACTCTACCTTGTTTGGTTTGACTTTTCTTGCTTGGGGTACAGAGGTCAGGAATAAAAGAGGTAATGCTTGTTGAACGTATGTACACTTCTTTAGCACTAACTGTGGAAGGACCCAACAGAACTTCCTTATCTAAGGCAGAAATTTAAAATTTCACTCAACATTTTCAGGAAGATTTTGAGAATGAAGACAAGCCTATCGCCTCAATACAAACCCAGACGTAGCAGTTGTGGAATGAGAATAAGCAGCATCATAAACACACAATGTGCTTAGCAACATGGAGAAGCAGATTTTACAGAAGCATTCATTTTTTTTAATTTCAGAAGGAAGGTTATCCATTAACTTCTGCATATTCTCAAAATGTAAAATTTAAAACTTTAGCAAAATATGTTTGACAGTTCAAAATCCTGAAAGCTGAAGTACTACAATACAGTTTCTTCCCTAACGTATTTAATGCTTCCCATCCTTACCTACGTGAATGGGGTTAGCAGCAGTAAACTGTGTAAAAGAAGCAGTTTTAGAAAACGAAATCACAACTGGACCTGCCTTAAGTTTAGAAAACAAATACTTGAGTCTGAGGTACCCTGTATAACCTGTCAGATTTCTTATGGGCAGGAGGGTGATTATCAGGTTGATTATAAGCAGTGAGAAAAAAATTTTTTGTACTCACAATAACGTTCCATCTGTGTTGTCGGTTTTCATTCTTCAACTGTTTGGTTCGGATCTAACTTGATTGCTTTGACCAGATTGTAGAACACCGAAACTCTCAAGCTCATCCTTTCACCCATAATGCCCTAGTCACCTTACATACCTCGGATCTAGTTTTCTGGCCACAGACCTACAGAATAGTGAAGAAACAGGAAATATTGGAATCTGGGGCTCAAACAAAAGAACCATGGTTTCGACAATATCCTTCGATCTTTCCATGAGTAAAATAAAGGAAGAGGGTTGGTGGGAGGGAAGTTGAAGAACAACAAATATGGACAACACAGATGGAATGTTATGGTGAGTACATAACCTTATCTGATGTTGTCATTTTCATTTATTCATTCCTCAACTGCTGGGACAGTCTCGCCAGAGACCTAAATCCCTCTAAACCCCAGGAGAACATTAAGAAAGGATATTCCTGAGCACAGCTAAGCCAAAATCTGCTCTTCCTCTAGAGACCAGATCCAATTGGTAATGAGCAATAAAGGTATGAAGATTTGCTCAAATTGTAGTTGCACACACCATCCAAAGATGTTCAAGACAAAAAGGCTGAAGAAGTTGCCATACACCTGGTGGAATAGGCTTTTGGTGGTTTTGGTAAAGGCAAACCCACTTTTTCATAAACAAAGGTAATACAGTCAGTCAACCATTTGGCTAAAGTTACTTTAAGAAAATGAAATAAATAATTGTTTGAATTTCAGTTCTTTGGTTCTGTAAAGGTAAAAACTTAACTGTCTATGAACATCAAACAGGTGTAAAAGGAAGCTATGTCTTACCATAACATTCCATCTGTGTTGTAGATCTTTATTCATTCATTACTGATAGGACTTTGGTTCCGTCCGCGGAACCAACACGGCCGTTAACAAGTTTGCACCAGCTCAGCCAAGACCTACCCATAATGCCCCTCTCATAGCCTCTTCAGACTAAGTATGCCCACCCTTATATTACAGAGATAATAAAAGAGACAGTAGGAGACTATGTCTTGAGCAAATACCTTAACTAGGAAATCCTAAAGTCCACCAGGAGTCCAGGCAGGGGAAAGGAGGGCGGGAAGTAATGAATGAATAAAGATCTACAACACAGATGGAATGTTATGGTAAGACATAACTGCTTTATCTGATATTATAAATCTTCATTCCTTATTGATAGGACTGAGTCCCCAGATACTAGAGTCCTGAATGGCCCTAAGAAAGGATATTCCTGAGCACCATAGAACCAAAAGATGCTTGTCCCCTGGAGGCCAAATCCAATTTGTAATGAGTGATAAAGGTATGCTGTTATGTCCAAGTGGCTGCTGCGCAGATATCATTCATAGAGGCTCTGGAATGAAAAGCCACAGAAGTAGCCATCGATCTAGTCGAATGAGGCTTTACTCTGGAAGTTAAAGATAGTTTATTCTGATGGCAGATAGAGGTAATCACGTTTCTAAGCCAAGAAAACAGCGGCACTTTGGAGACAGGTTTACCCAGTCGGGGTCCCGCACAGGCCACAAACAACTGATCTGTTTTTCTGAAAAATTTAATTCTGTCCAAGTGAAAGCAAAGTTGCCTATGAACATCAAGGGTATACAAAAGATATTCCCCTCTATTTGAATGCTGAGGGAAGAAAACCGGCAGGTCAATAGATTGGTTAACTGAAAACCCAGAAATGACCTTGGGCAAAAAGGATGGGTCAGTACGTTGGGACACTTTCCCTGTGGAAAATCAAGTAAGGTCTCTTGACACTCGAGGCCTACAACTCAGATACTCTTCTCGCGGAGGTAAGGGCTACTAGAAGTAGAGTCTTCCAAGACAAAAATGTTATATCACATGAATTAAAAGGTTCGAAAGGAGGGCTTGTTAATGACTGAAGCACCAAAGTCATGTCCCAAGGCTCTATGGGGGGCCTGACAGGAGGTTTAACATTTAATACTCCTTTCAAGAAGGTTTTGCACAGACGGTGTGACATAACAGAAGAATTATCAAATCCATTGTGAAAATTTGCGATAGCTGCTAAATGTACAGTAATTGTCGATGCTGAAGCTCCCGCAAGTAGAAGGGCAGTCAGGTATTGTAGGATCTTCTGAATAGGTGCAGGGAAAGGGTCTATGTCATGATCTTTGTCCCATGTAGAGAACCTAGCCCACTTACTAGAATAAATTTTTCTGGCGGAAGGTTTATATGAAGCCAGAAGAATCTCACGGACAGGAGATGAAATATCAGGTAGCCTGGCAATCATCTGAAGTGGAGAAACCAAGCTGTGAGCTTGAGGCTGTGGAGATTGGGGTGAACCAATCCCGGAGGGTGAGATAGCAGACCTTGGGATTGATCCAGGACCCACGGGCTGTGAAATCAGATGAGGCCATAGGAAGGGGAACCAGACTTGACGGGGCCAATAAGGAGCAATGAGGATCACTTTTCTTCTCAACCTTTGAGCTTTCTGGAGGAATTTTGGGATGACGGGAAACAGGAGAAAGGCATACAGCAGACCCGAGGACCAGCCGTGCATCAGAGCATCCCTCGGTGACTCCCCGAGGGGGGATTACGGCAAAGTAGCTTCTGCATTTGTTGTTTAGAGGGGAAGCAAACAGGTCGCAGAAAGGCCTGCCCCAAAGGCGGAAGATCTGATCCGCTATTATAGGACTGAGGGACTACTCATGAGGCATCAGGAAGTTTCTGCTCAGACTGTCCGCAATAAGGTTGGAACTCCTGGGAATGTGCATTACTATAAGAAAGCGGATGGAAGCTATCGTCCAGTGCCAAATTCTCATGGCTTCCCGGCACAGGGGGTAAGACCTGGTTCCGCCTTGTTTGTTGATATATCAGATGACTGACATGTTGTCTGATTGAAATGTAATGGTCCCAGAAGGGAGGGATGTATGGAACGCTTGCAACGCTAAGAGAACTGCCTCAATTCCAGGACATTTATGTGCAAATTGGCCTCCATGGGGGACCAGGTGCCTTGGACCGACTGTCCCTGGAAATGCCCACCCCCCCCCCAGCATGGAAGCATCCGTGGTAACAGTGGTGCTGAGCTGGGGACGGCAGAACGGTCAATACCAAAGATTTGATTCTGGCTTTATCCACCAAAGCATTTTTCTTGCAAAGATTTGTAAGGCATATCAAGTGGTCGAGAGGATGGGTTAAGATCGAACATTGTGAGGAAAGGAGCCATTGTACTAGTCTCATGTGCAACCCTTCACCAGTGGAACTAAGGTAATGGTTGCTGCCATAGAGCCCAGTATTTGTAGTACAAGGCATGCTGGTACAAAAGTATGGACTTGAATCTGGCTTCTTATTTTTGAGAGCCTGTGAGGAGGAAGGGAAGCTCGATAGGATGCTGTGTCGAAGATCGCTCCAAATAAATTCCAGTGTTTTTGTTGGGGACATTTGAGATTATTCCTTGTTGATCGTAATCCCTAAGCGAAGAGCAAGGCCTTGAGTGCAAGAGAGGCTGTCGATGAGAAGATTCCTGGTCGCGGCAGTAAGGAGCCAATCATCTAGATACGGAAACACCTGGAATCCTTGTAGTTGAATATGAGCTACTACAACTGCCATACATGCGGTGAACACTCTGGGGGCTGTCAAGAGACTGAAAGGAAGCATTGTCGGCAGTTCTGAACCTATGCGGTCTGTCTCTGTCTTTATCCTTACATTTTTTTCTAAAGATTGATAGTCGGATGGCTCACCGAAGCCATTTCGGAATATGGACATCAAGAGCGAAAGAATTTAGCAACAAAAATAGCCAGATGATGAATGGTTCGGGCGTTAAACAAGGCACAAAACCAAGAGCGAGGGACGTCGTGGTCTGGGCCTAAACAGGTGATGCAGTAAGAATGAAAATCTCTGTGAGGTATTTGCTTTGCACAGGCAAGACAATTGTTAACTTTTTTTGACATCAGAGCAAGAAAAAAGGATCCCCAATGGGGTACTTAGCTTTAGAAGACTAAAGGATTATCAACTCGAAAAATGGTAGCGGCCGACCGGCACTTGCGAACTGCTTCTGCTTCGGGCTTCTCCTCGGCAAGAAAGACTGATGTAATGGCATCGGCTGCATGTTGTTATACCACTAACGACCTGACGTCACGGAAGAAGCGACAGCATCAGACGCAGAAATACTAAGACTCTGGTATTCGGACCGACTGAAGGCTACCTGCAGGCAGAGAACCCAAGTGTGATGACTGCAACAGTGAAACACGAAGAACATCTGGTAGTGATTGGCTCCCAGCCGGAAGCGGAGAAATCTCCAGGAGCGCTTGTCCATCTTTATGTGGTAATACGCATCCTGGAAATCTATAGAGCATATCCAGTTGTCCTTCCCTAGAAAGAGGAGGATGGACTGTACCGGGACCATCCGGAATTTTTGAGGTTTTATGAATTTGTTTAGTAAGCTGAGATCCAGAATTGGTCTCCAGTCCCCTGTCTTTTTTGGCACTAAAAAGAACCTAGAGTAAAAACCGGATCCTCTCTGGTCTGGTGGGACTGGCTGGATGACTCTTTCTTACCAGCTTTTCGATTTCTAAGGCTGCTACCTCCCTCTGACTGGGTGGAACATGGGGGATTCATTTGACAGGTCTGGGAGTAAGATCGAATGGGATATGGTAACCTCTGGATATTATTCTTTGCACCCATGCATCGGTAGTGATAAGTTGCCAGGCTTGTAGGTGCAGGGAAAATCGACCCCCAACTGCTTCCAGAGGAAAGCAATCAGGCCACTGCTCAGGAGTGCTGGTAGGGTCGGACAGAGAAGGAATCGCTAGCGCCCTGGTTGCACGGATCCCCTCTGGCCCGAAAGGGGAGTCTTCCGGATGAGTTGCCCCCTCTGCCCTGGGGGGACTGCTCACCACGAGTGTCACGAAAAGATCCTTGGGACTTCTTGAACCATAATTTTCCTCCCCTCTGGTTCCTTGAATAGGATCTCTGGGGGGGGGGGGGGTGGAAAAATGTATGCCCACAGCAGACAAGGTCTTTCTGTCTTTCTCACTTTGTGGTAGTGTGTCTCTCTTACTTTGGGACCAAAAAGGGAAGATTCGTCAACTGGCATGTTGACAAAGGAAGATTTAAAGGGGTCTGTGAAATCACACAAATGCATCCAAGCATGCAGTCTCATGACGATGCCTGATGTGGCTGCTCAAGCCGCCCCCTTGGTGGTGTGAGATATCAAGCGCATCAAGGAGTTCAAGATAAGATTCCAGGGTAGCCAGCTGTGAGGCGACAGTGTTACGCACCTCATCAGGCAGTACCCCTGCCAAAGAGGTAGACATTTCAGAAAATAGGTCTCTTTCGAGGTGAGTGAAGTGTGCCAGATAGTTCAGTGATCAAATGGCAAAGGTCGCTGAAGCATAGGTCCGCTTCTCCAGTCTGTCCATAGCCCAAGACTCCCTGTTCGGTGGATGAACAGTGGAACTTATCTTTTGTCAGTACCCTCTTGGTGGCCGCCACCACTACCATGGAAATCAACGACATACTGCTTGGACCAAGTGGGCTGGTCTTCGGGGGTGGATAAAATTTTGTCTGGCCTCCGGGGGACAGGTTCACCATTGTCCAGGCACGCTGCACGATCAGTTTTACAAGCTCATCTGCAGGTGGGGTCACCCAGGAAGTAGATGGCCAAGCATGGAAGGCCTGCAAGAACACCGATTCCTCCGAAGGGTTAGAGGACTTCCACTCTCCCCTCTGCTTGAGGATCTTAAGAATGTCTCCAAATGAGACACCTTCTGGGGGAAGACCGTGGGGACCCTTCTCCCTCATCGCAATCGGTGTCCTCAGTGATAGATTGTTCAAGGGAATCAAGGTGCTTCCTCTTGCACCATTTCTTCTGAGGTGGGTCTCCACTGTGATCTTCTGAGGATGACTCTGGAGAAAGGGTTCCCTTCAAGGGAAGGTCTTGCGGCTCCCGTGCTCGGGATCCTAGACTAGGGGGTTGGGACACCTGCATGCTAGAGGGAGATCTAGTGTCAACACAACTGGTGCTAACTGCGAGTCTGTTGAGGCAAGGATCCTCTCCATCACCTGGAAAGCAGGCCCGCCCGAGCAGGGATAGAAGCCCAGAACAGAGGACAACCTCGGAACTGGGGTCACACCCCGGCCTGAGGAGCCCACCTCCAAGTGAGGAGCTCTGAGAGGACTGATAGCTGTTGGTGGAGCCATGGCCATAGACAGTGCCAGTGAAAAAATAGGCAGCGAACTAGGAACCACGGTGCCAACAGCCCAATCACTGCTACGAGAGTGCACCGGTTCCAATGGAGCCATTGTGCCAAGAGTAATGGGTGCCGACTGGGGAACCTCCGCAGTCAGAGTAGACACGGTATGCACTGGGGTGGTCATCAGTACCGATGTCTGCGGGCCCTGGGAAGAAGCCGGAGGAGGATATACTGGTGAGTATACCGTGAAAGCTTCCGTCCCAAAGGGGACGGAAGCCCTAGCAGGGGTGGGCAATCCTCTAGCTGCCAGAAGCTGGTCCACAACCCTCACAACATCTTGCTTTGAAAGGCTCCTGGTGGATCTGTAGGAGGCTGCTGAAGAACAGTCAGGTCTTTCAAGAAAGGAGCTAAACTGGTGACCCGTAAAAGGGTCGTAAGTTGGACAATATCTGGTTCTGGGAAGGGGTTCAACCTTTGAACAGACAGGGTCATTGTCTGTGGAGCCATATAAGCTATCGGTACCGTGGCAGGGATGGTGCCGATGCGGGTACGGTAGTCAAAGCCGGTGTCAAGACCAAGGACGGCATCGAAGAGGATGGTGCCGAAGCTGACACCATAATAGAATTCAAAATCAGAGGCAGCACCGAGGGAGAAGACATATAGCCTGGTGCCAAGGTTGTCTGCGCCAAAGGTGCTGGAGAAGCTCGGTGTCGACTCGGTTCCAAAACGGATGGAGATGTAGAAACCGAGGGACTCAGTTTCTCTTTGTGTATTTTAGTCTTAGGAGGTGATGAGACCTCCATCCCAGAGAGAGCCTCCGAAAAAGGAGTTTTCATCAAACCCTTCAATATCAACTTGTTTTTACGCTCAGCCAAAGTGCGACTGCCGAAGCTGGAGCAGATATCACACAAAGCATTTATGTGGTCAACGCCCAAATAATAAACACAGAGCATGATTGTCTGAGTTGGGCAACTTACGCCCGCACTTATCGCACTGCTTAAACCCCAATTTCAGACATAATGACACACACCACACTAGTCCAAGTGACAAGGTAAACAGTCAAAAAACAACAGCAGTTAAAGAGAAAAGGGTTTTTTTTTTTTTTTTTTTTTTTTTTTAAATATCCAGATAGAAAGAGAAGAGTACCGACAATGGTACTTAGAAATACCACAAGTGGTAGAAAAGAGGGTCTACCTAAGGTAGGAGAGAGGGACAGTAACAACAATGGTATAAAAGGAACTTTCAAAGGTAAAGGGTAGGAAACAGAACAAGAAGAGCATCTATAGATGAAAGGTGAAAATTAGCAAAAAACTGACGAAAACGTAAGGTATTGATAGGAATTTACACAAAAACTCTACACTTAGCTTTGAGAGAAAGGCTTGGCACGTCTGATGAGGAATGCGTCAAACAAGATCTGAAGAGACTATGAGAGGGGTATTATGGATAGGTCTTAGCTGAGAGTTTTTGGCTGGCGTGAGCTTGGTAACGGCCGTGTCGGTTCAGAGGATGGAACCAAAGTCCTATCAGTAAGGAATGAATAAAGATTTACAACATCAGATTATATATTCTCCTTTGCTTGAGAAATTTAGAAATAAGACTGGAACGTTGATAACCTAATTAATATTACATTCTAATACCACCTTAGGAGAAAAGGAAGGATTGGTTCGTAGAGATACTCTATCTTTGTGAAAAATTAAACAAGGAGGTCTAGAATAAATAAGCCTGACATTCAGATACTATTCTGGCAGAAGTAATAGCAGCTAAGAAAATAGTCTTCCAGGTCAAAAATTTTAGTTCAGACTTCTCTGATGGCTCAAAGGGGGGTTGGATTAAGGCCTGAAGGACAACATTTAAATCCGAGGAAGAGTAGGATACTTTAGAAGAGGTCTAAGTAAATATGTTCCTCTTAGGAAAGCTTTGCAAAGTTTAGAGGAAGCTAAGGTCGAGATATTTACTCCTATATGAAAGTTAGAAATGGCTGCTAATTGTACTCTGACAATTGAGGAGCAAGCCCCTTCATTGAAAATTGTAGCCAATAAATCAATCATCTTAGAAATCGGGGCTGAAAATGGATCACAATTCTTTTTATGTGCTCAAAAAACAAATATTTTCCATTTACTTTTGCAAACTTTTCTAGTGGAAGCTTTGTGGGATGTTAATTGAATGTGACATACAGGGGAGGAGAGCCTGGGATGTCTAGCAATCAATGGAACTGGAGAAACCATGTGGTCAACTTCAGGCCTGAAATATCCAGATAAGTCAAGCATGTCGGGTGAAACAGGATGTCTGGAGATGGATCCAGAATCCAGGGTGGGTGCAGAAGGAAACCAGATCTGATGAGGCCAGTAAGGGGCAATGAGGATAACTGTGCTTTTTTCAATCAAGATGCTTTCTTGAAAATTTTGGTATTAAAGGTAATGGGGGTAAACAAAGGAGACTGGAGGGCCAAAGTGGATGAAGAACATCATTCGGGGACTCTCCTACTGGGGGGGATTAGGGCAAAGATCCTGACGCACTTGTTGAGAGGAGATGCAAATATATTTGCATGGTTGGCCCCATCGACGGAATATCCTGCCACCTTTATGTTGAGAGACCACTCATGAGGCATTAGAACAGACCTGCTTAACTTGTCTGCAATTACGCTGGATTTCCCTGGAATGTGCGTTGCTATCAAAGTGACTGGATGCGATCACCCACTGCCATACTATCATAGCTTCTCAACAAAGGAAGGTGAGATCTGGTTCCCCCTTGTTTGCTGATACAGCAGAGCACAAATATATCACCAGTCTGAACTGCAATAGTCCCAGTTGGGAGAGTGTCTTACTAGGACAGCTCTCATCTCCTACACATGGATATGTGTGTTGGCCTCTTCAGGGGAACACGTCTTGGACTGTCCTTCCCAAGATGTGCCCCCTCCCCACCAGATCCGAGAGGTGTTTGTGGTCACTGTAGCCTTTGGCTGAGGGAGAACAAAGGGATGGTGTTCTTGTATTTGACTGGAATTGATCCAACTCAGTAGATAACTTTTGCAAGCTTGCATTATTTTGACTTGACTGGATAAGGGTTGCTGGAGAACAGACCATTGAGTTGTGAGTGTCCACTGAAGGATCCTTATATGGTACCTTGCCAATAGTACAAGAATTATTGCCACTAACATGGATCCCAATGCTTGGAGTATCAGCCGAGCTAAAAGAGAAAAGTTTTGAATGATCTTTTTGACTAGGAACTGAATTGAAGGCAGGACAGAGGGAGATAAGCTATTTGAGTGACCATATTGAAATGCTCACTGATGAATTCCAAAATCTGAGTTGGTATGAGCTGAGATTTAAAGTAAGTGACAGAAATCCCCAGACAAGAGAGCACAACTGGAGTACATAGTTGTTGTTGTATCTTTTGGCTTTTCCCAGTTAGTACCGAGTTTGAATTAGCTGATGCCTGGTCTGAGCAATTAGGAACCAGTCGTCCAGATATGGAAACATTCTGAATTCCTGCAGTCTCAAATGAGCTGCAACTACTACCATATACTTGGTAAACACCCTGGTGGGTGTGGTGAGCCCAAAGGGCAGTGCTCTGAATTGGTAATGACTGGCTCCCAGACAGAAGTGTAGATATCTTCTGGATCCTCTGTTCATTTTTATGTGATAGTATGCATCCTGAAGATTAAATCAAGCACATGCAGTCATCCTTGTGCAGAAAAGGCAGAATGGACTAAATCATGATCATCTGGAACTTCGTATACTGAACTGATCGATTTAGTTTGTTGAGATCCAAGATTGCTCTCCAGTCCCCTGACTTTTTTGGCACTAAAAAAAAATCTTGAATAAATTCTTAACTCTTTCTAGTCTGTAGAGATTGGATGACTCTTTCTAGCAGCTTGTTTATTTCTAGGGCTGCTGCTTCCCTCTGAGTGGAACATTGGGGATTTTATTAGATACTAGAGGGGCTGAATGGGAAAATGGTATCTTATAACCCATGGATATTATCCTCCACACCCATGTATCTTTTGTAATTTCTAGCCAGGCTCTCTGGTGTAGGTATAAATGACCCCTGACTTCCTCCAGAAATGGACAGTCGGGCCTCCTTTCAGGTGTGCTGATAGGATCTTTCAGATATAGTACTCCTAAATCCCTAGTTATGCAGACCACCTCTGCTGCAGGGAGAGGGATGGCGTCTTCCATTTGAGTTTCCTGCTCTGCCCCAGAGGAACTGTCTACATGTGGATCTTGGAAGGGACTCTGGGATGTTTTGAACCATGTTTTCTGTCCATCTCGTTGATTCCTAGAAAAAGTCCATTGAGGGATCAAAAAACATACACCAGCAGACAATGTTGTCCCTTTCTGCTCACACCTATATAGCATGTCTTTTACTTTGGGGGCAAATGAGGTGTTCCGTCAAAGGAAGCATTGACGAAAGAAGATTTGAAGGGTTCTGCAAAGTCACTTAAGCGCATGCAGGCATGTCTTCTGATGAAAATACCTGAACCCACCATCCATGTGGTACCTTCGGCTGTGTGGGAGATGAGCCTCATGAATGAATTTGAAACAGACTGAAGTGTAGCCAATTGCGAAGAAACAGTACTGACTACCTCAGAGGATATGGTCCCAGAGAGGGATTTGGAAAGTTCTTTGATTGAATACTTCTGGAGTCTTGTAAAATGTGCTAAATAATTCAGTGAACTAAGGGTGAAGGTCGCTGAAGCACAGACATGCTTCCTGAACTTGACCAGTGCCCTAGACTCCCTGTTATGGAGGTGGACAGAGGAACTCTGTTATGCCAGTTCCTTTTTAATGGCCAGTGCTATGACAGTAGGGCTAACATGTATGCCTTTAGTCCAGTGTGGTCTATCCTTCGGTGGTGCCAGGATCCTAGCTGGTCCCTTAAGGATTGGCTCGGATGTGTCTGGCTCATTCCACGCCTGTTGAGAGACTAAATCAATGAGTTTATTGACAGGCAGAGTCACCCAGGAGGTAGACAGGCCAACATTAAAGACCTGCAGGAACAAAGACTCCTCTTGGGAAGGGTTACTGGGGGACCAACCACCCCTTTGTTTTAGGAGTTCTAAGATGTTTCCAAAGGAGACATCATAGGGCGGTGATCCTAGTACCCCTTCCCTTCATCAAACTCATGTGTCCTCATTGACAGACTCCTGTGGACAGTCTAAGTGCTTCCTTTTGCCATTCCTCTTCCAAGGAACCCCCTCGGTCAGATGTTCTTGGGAGATATCAGAAGAGATAACTATACCCTGCTAGGTGGTCTGGAGACTGGTTTGGGCTGGTTGTTCCAGTGGAATGGATGACTGAGACTCTGGACACAGAACTGAATGGGATTGGGGAGTCAGAGCCAATAAGTCTGAAATCTAAGAATAGAGATGGATCTCACTACTACCTCGAAGGCAGAAAGCCTGGGAGAAACAGAAACCAACGGACCCAACAAAGCAGGCTTATGGACAGTCAATTCCCTTTGCCCTGCAGGCAACCTACTCAAGAAGGGAGTCAGAACTGAGCTGTCCAGAGCAGAAGCTCCATGAGGTAGACATGGATCTGACAAATTCAGAGTTGCATCTAACACCCCAGAGCCGGCGCTGATTCTACGGCTCCAAAAATAGTCTGGCTCTGAAGTACTTGGTGCTGGACAACTCAGAGACACCATCGGAGTTGAAGATACCAACATCTTCAGATCCAAGGCAGACTGAAGGACTTTCAGATTCGATGGCTCCAAAACTGAAGGTCAGATCAGAGATGGGGTTAATATCAGAGGTGTAGTACTAACAAGGGTCTCCGTAAGAACTCATTTGTATCTGTGTTATGAGAAACGCCCTCAACATCCTGTCCACATCTGTTTCGGAAAGGCTCCTGGAAGATCGAATGGATGAGCATCTTGAGTGGTGACGAGGAGATGATCACCTCTAACAGCAACTGAGGGGAATAGATCCAGATTGATTTGTCAGATCTAGAACTCTTATACAAAGCAGTCAAATCTGACTTTTTAGCTTGTTTGTTTCAGGGGTAGCTATGAGGACAGAGCCGAAGCAGAAGCCGGATGTCTGATCAGATCTCTTACAGGATTCTTCTGAATGAGAATCTCCTTTTTTCTCTAACCTTTTAGGGGGTTGAGCCCCAGAGGCCACAGATGCAGGTTTTGAGGGTAGCAAGCCCTTAAAAATTATTTTATTATTTATTTTACATTTGTTTACCAGGATAGTCCAACTGGATACATGTCCATTTTCAGTGAAGGCCCGGGGAGAAAAGCTCCAAAAAGACATTCATCAAGCTGTTACATGTTTACAGTTTAAAAAACAATAAAACACAAATAAAAGGATTTTTACACAGATGTAAACACACAAAAAACAGATACACAAACAAATTATTACATTTTTACTCAGATGGAAATTTCAAGACAAGTGTTTTTAAGAATGATAGGGTATTGAATGCCTAGTAGACTAACCTGGTAGTAGATCTAAGGAGATCATAGGATTTATATGTTAAGAAACAAACTGTAGGCAGAAGTCCTCCATGTGCACACAAGTGATGATTAGAGTTACTCTGGATTAGGACAAGGACATAGCCATCGTTTTTTAAAGTACTGAATCAGACTTTTCTTGAATTGAGGTAGAGGGAAGTTCAGATGTAAGATTAGCAGGAAAAGAATTCCAAGTTTTGCCAACAGAGTTAGCAAATAGAGATTTACCAGCTGTGTTGCTGGATTACAGAGTTTGAACTAGCAGTCTTTCAGATGAACGAAGTGCGCTAAGGTTACTGTAGGGGGTGATGAAGTTTGTAAGTACGGGTGTATTACCTGGTTGGTACAGGATTTTGTGTGCAACTATTAGTTAGTTAACCTGAAGTAGGTTAGGCAGTTCAAGCCATCCTAGTAAATTTAGGTTATGACAGTGATGAGTTCTATAAGCTGCATCGGTAGCAAATCTAGTAATGTGATTGTAGCTGCTAGAAAGTTTATTAAAGTCAGTTTTGCTGAGGTTTGTAAATAGAGGGGAAGCATAGAGGAGGGTGGAGAGTAGATGTGTACGAGCAATTACAGTTCTGGCTAATGGCATTAGGAAGGGCTTGATCCTATATAGTAAGCCAAGTTTTTTATTAACTGTTTTAATAGTTTTATTGATATGCAGATCAAACTTAAGGTTATTATCTATTATAACTTCTAACAGTTCGGTTGTGGAATCTGGGGAAATAATAGTGCCGTTGTTGGATTTTAATGTAAAGGTAATAGGGGCAGACCTGTGAGTGGGGGAGAAAAGCAGCAGTTTGGTTTTATTAGGATTTAACATCAGACGATGGTTAAGGAGACAATTTTCAACCTTGTTAAAAGTATTTTGAGATAGAGTCTGCAACTCAGTAGGTGAAGTGTCGGAGCATACTAAAGTGGAGTCATCCGCATACTGAATACATGTTGCATTTGGGATGACCTTATACAAATCAAAGATGAAAAGGGAAAATAATAGTGGACCTAGTATGGAGCCTTGGGGTATTCCAAGGGTGATAGGTAAAAGGGTGGATAGTTTACTCTGCCACAGGACAGCCTGTTGTCTACCACTGAGATACGATTGAAACCACTGGATGGCCTGGTCCTCTACGGAGATGGATTTCAAAGTGTTTATGAGTATTTGGTGGTTTACCATATCAAAGGATTTTGAAGGATCAAGAAAGATAGCAGAGGAAAGTTTATTATTGTTTCGGTGTTGGTTAATGACGTTAGAGAAGGAGAGGAGGGCTGAGGTTGTACTATGGAATGGTCTAAAGCCATGTTGGGTGTTGGTTAGAAGATTATTATGGATAAGATAGTTCAGGAGTTTATTGTGGATGCATTTTTCCATAATTTTAGCCAAGTTTGAAAGTTCAGTAGAGCTGCCCCCTTTATGGAGTGGGATGACATGGGATATCTTCCAGATGGAGGGAATGGACGCTTCAGTTATAGTTCTATTGATCAGGATAGTAATGGCGTATGCTATGGCATCTACAGTTTTTTGTAGATATTCTACAGGGAGGAGATCAGCCGACAGGGTGGTAGGCTTTAGTTTTTTAAGTAATTTTCAGACCAAAGATGTGCAAACTGCCTTGAAGTTAAAGGGGAGTTGGGAGCAGGGTGTAGTGGACAGAGAATATGGGCATCCAGGGGATAACTGGTTACCTATGTTCTGGATGGTTGTTGTGGGTATTGGCAATTTCTGCTGGGGGTTTTGGTTAGAATCCAAGGGGGGGGGGTAGGAGTGGAGGACTGTCCTGTTTATACCTACCCAAAACTTTTGTGGCTTGTTTTGTTTTTTTCTTGTAGATCACAGTAATAGTTTTTCTTGTCTAATGTGCTGGATTTTTTTGTTTAATTTCTTAGCTGTCTGTATCTAAGTTGATCCAGGTTTTTTTTTTTTTTTTTGTGGTCCTCGAAGTGGCCCAAGCCCTATTTCTAAATGCTATTTAGAAATGGGGCCCAAGCCCTATTTCTAAGTAGCATTTTATGTCTGGTTTCTTTTGAGAGCCAAGGAGCAACTTTGGTTTTAGTTCTAATGGTCTGTGCTGGTGCATGGGTGTCAAGGATGGACAGGAATTTGGTATTAAAGTAATTTACTGCTTCTTCAAGTGGTAATTGTTTCAGAACTGACCAACTGCAATATTTGAGTTCATTTTGGAAATTTGTGCAGCTGAAATTCTTATTGTTCTTTATTGTTTTAAAAATGGACTGGTTGTGGAGATCAGCTTTTTGCCTGATTAAATAGGTGATGAGAAGATCGCTTACATCATCAGGCAGGGTCCCACTCTTGTATTTGCGAGGATGGTTGTTAACACGAATCCAATCCAGAATACTTGCTTTATTGTTGGGTTTACTGATCCTAGTGGGGGAGGATATGACCTGTGAAAATCCTACGACCACAAACAAACTCCAAAACTGTTGAACAAACCAAAAATAGTGGCAAAATAAACTGGAGATCGCTTAAAAACACAAAGCAAGTTTAATAAGCGCTTTCGGAAAAATGATGATGAAGGAAAAGTACTAACCTTTCCGAAAGCGCTTATTAAACTTGCTTTGTGTTTTTAAGCGAGCTCCAGTTTATTTTGCCGCTATTTTTGGTTTGTTCACCTGTGAAAATCCATAAAGGTTTATGTGGTGAGTGAGGGGTTCTGAGGAACACATGTTCCACTCTATGTTGAAGTCCCCAAGTACAATGGTTTCTTGGGGTTAATTGCTGGATAACGAATGTAGGATATCTTCAAGGGTATTTATGCTACTGCCTGGGGGAATATACACACAGATGAGATTTATACATTTGGTTTTACTAATGTGGAGCTTAGTAATAAGAATTTCAGCATTGCCAAACAGGGATGTTTGCAGGGCAAGATTGGACACCTCAGTCATTGATTTGTACAGAACAGCTACCCCACCTCCCTTTCTATTGGTTCAATCAAGCCTTAGGATGTTATAGCCTGGTGGTAGAACTTCTTTATCTGAAGTAGAAGATTTTAGCCAGGTTCAGTAAGACACAGTATGTCTGGGGAAAGAGTATTTAAGAGGGCATGTAGGTGTTGAATCTTATTGTTTATACTTCTGATATTTAGGTGACTGATCAATAGTGAGTCTGGGGGTTTGTCTAAGATTTGTGTAATTGTGGGACAGTTAGTAAAGGACCTAGAGCCAATGGATGAGGATGGGCCAGGATTTGGGTGGATATCTCCATCCATTGTCAAGTTGCATTGTAATCTGACTGTGAGCTTCCGGATTTTAATTAATAGACATAATTAGCATATTTTTATGCTAAATTAAAGCACAGGATTTAAATCCCTTACAAATGTCGCAGTCGGAATCCAGATGAGCAGGTCCTAAAACGGTACATGCACTTTGAAAGTGTGCCTAAATTGGTAATTTTTTTAAACCCTACAGGTTCATCAGACATTTTATGTAGATCTGGAAAGTAATGAATAAGGAAGAACCCCCCCCTTTTTTGAAATAGCATGAAGAAAAAAATTATCAAAAATGGCAAAGTGTGAGAAAGAGTACTATAAAAGATTAAAGGGAGAAAATTACAGAAAAGTATAACAATAAGAATTACAGAAAGAAGAGCTAAACTCACAAAAACTTTAAAGGTTCACTTGAGAGTTTTGCGACCCAAGTCTGAACACTATGATGGTAAACAAAATCAAAGGTACGTAAGGTAACTAGGGCATTATGGGTAAAGGGAGGAGCTCAAGAGTTTCAGTGTTCTACCATCCGGAAGAAATGGACTGGATCCAAACCCAACAGTTGAAGAATGAATGAAAATAACATCAGATCCCCTGTTGGCTGCTTTAGAAAACATTTGAAGAGCTACACATTTTCTGTATCACAGGAATTTCATTCTGCTCCCACTGAAAAAAAAAAACCCTCTCATCTTAGAATAGGAAACATCTTTCTTCAGAATCAGAATGCTCAGCTTGAGAAGAAATTCCCAAGATGTAATTAATGCCTGTTTTTCTGACCGAAAATCCAGCTCTGAAAAAGAAGGAACTCTCTTTCTTTCCTGAAGAAAAAAAAATGGAAAAATCACTAAGGAGCTCCTCAGTAAACACCAGTAAATCTTCCCTGTCCATGGAAACAGAAACATGTGACTGGAAGTCTTTCTCACCATATTCACTTTTCCTGGGAATATCCCTGGAAAACACTCTTAGGAGGCATTCCAATCCCAAATGCAATTTTCTTAAATCTGAAGTAAAGAACTTTCACCTGTCCCTTCCTCGGAGACCAATAAGTGATTCTCCACTGACAACCAAGAGCATCCCTACATGTGTAGAGGATGTGCCTATCCCCTGGTCTTTGTTGGCTGCAACTGCTATAACAATGAAGCCTGGAAGAAAAAAGATGGGAGGCCTGAGAAACCATGAGTGGCCACAGCAGTCACCCAACAGCAGCTGTGGCACAACAGGAGCTAGCCTGACATTCAAAGACTCGCTGACAACTTTCCTCTTCTTGCAGAGAGGGGAAAGTAAAACCTTGAAGACCGATAGTTGCTCCATAGATATAATGAGGAAAACACCACAAAGTCTGGATGAATAGAGAACAGTTAAGTGAATGACAGACAGACCTACACAAGCACTATATCCTGCCCCAATTATACAAATACAGAAAAGTTCTCACAAAAATATAACTTTTATTTTTTTACTTACAATTTTAAAAAAAATTCCACACAAAATGTTCACATACGCATTTACACATAACACTTCCTTAGAAATGCAATGACAGTCCTAAGAAACATTTCCTAGCAAAATGATACATTTCCGATAGAAAAACACAAGCTTTCTGCAGGAAAAAACGTATATTTATAAGTGGAATGTTTTCCCAATCAGGGGACTGATCTGCCCAGCCTTGAAGAATTGATAGCAGACAGACAATTCTAAATTGTTGGGAGGGGGTGTGGTACTTGGTGGCAAACTCCATTTTTATTCTTGTTGTTCTCCTTACAACTGGAGCATGTGCCGTGATCTACATGGTGAACATATTACGGTCTCTTTAAAAATAACCGAATCTCTGTGTGAAGGCTGTAAATAGACTTCTGGCGCTTGAACCAAAAGAATGAATGCTATAGTTTTCATAATTAACAGCCACTTTTTAATTAAATGAAATCTTACCTGTGCGAGGGTTGCATCACTACAGGCCTTCCTAGCATCCTGAAAAGAAACAAAAAAAAAAACTGCATCATCATCATCCTTGTAAATACACTGTTAGCAAACCAAGCTTAGCTATGCAAGTGTGAAAATAATATGACGCAAAAAAGAACCAGTTGACAAGACAGAGAAACACTCAATGTTACTAATTGATTGTTGTCAGTTATGGATACCATATTATTAACTGCTTCAGAATTGTTACTCTCTCAGCTACTTGCACAGGTGGTCAACCGGCTTGGATCTTTCTCCATCCTAATATTCTTCAAGTGGGGTACAAATAGGGAGCTAAACAACGATCACACCATTTTCTGCATCAGGCTTGCTCTGTTCAAGAGACTTGCTCAGTGGTATGGTGGTGTCACATTTATATTTTTTAAATATTATTTTCCAATTCAGCAGTCTCCATTTTCAGTGGAGGCTTTGGGAGAAAAACTTCACATGCAACGTAATACTTTTAATATAGCTCTGCATTATTCTACTAGTCAGAAATACAGAATACCTACATAGTGCAAGTTTTGTTTGCAGTAGAAAAATCTCTATGAAAATGACAGAAGTGTATACGACAAAGACTTTTTGAAAGTGTTCAAACACTGCAGTACTTAATACCATACAATAAATAGTTTGACATGTTAACCAACACATTACTTGCTATATAATTATTGTTGGATTCACACAAAAATACAAACATTGCATTACCAAAGTTAAAGGAAATACTACACAGCATTTTGCTCATCCACTTGCCTATAGAAAAAGGAATGGCCTTGTGATCTCATGTTCTTCCTTGTCCACATCATTTACTGCTTAGCTCTAAGCAATACAGTAGACTACTGTACTGTATAATTTTGGTAGCAAAGGTGAAAGTGGCCACCCTACCTCTGAGCTAAGATGCTGGTCACACACACACACACACACACACACACACACACACACACACACACACACACACACACACACACGCTAAATAAACTGAGAATAAACCCCAATGGGTACCCAGCTGGCTCACAGATAAGATGTAGATTACCAAAAGCAAGGTAGGTGCAGCCATTGAATCCTCAAATGACTTGGCCATCCTGCAGGAAGGTTTGTCTCAAATAAATAACTACTGTAAATTCATGGTCTGAAACTAAATGACAAAAAATGCATGACTGTATCTTTTGGGAAGTTATCTATCCCAGGGAACTACCACATTGAAAAAATGTCCCTAACAGTTGATCCAGTTAAGAATAAAACAAACTCAAAAGACAAGTCACCCTAGTGGAATCATAATCAGTTAAACAACACAAATCTTGGCCAAGCTTAGCAGGAACAAAGCCCAACATACTAAAATCTCCCTGACCAATCAAAACAGGCAGCCAAGAGTGTTAAGTAACACTTTACAGGCTAAAGAAAAAAAATAGTTTCTCAGGAAAAACAACCACAATGTTTTCTACACCTATGTGCATAACCTCAAGGGATTATGCAACAATGCACAGAACGTATTGTAAATGCCATCCCCCACACTGAACCGGAGGCCACTGCCAACCTTTTGGCTGGCAGGTTCAACTCAAACCCCCCCCCCCCCCCCACACACACACACACACGCATAGCCCAAAGGAAATATCACATACCACAATCCTCCCAACCATTACTAGTGTACAAGTCTTCAGTGCACTTTCCAAGACCAAAAACACTCCACTGATGGGCCCAAACATCCCAGGATGCTTATTAAATAGCATGAAACATGACCTCTCTGATCTACTTGAGCTCACTTTTCACATGTTGCCTACAGTCGAGTTTTGTGCCCAAGTACTGAAAGACAGCTCCAATCATTACCCTGCACAAAGGAGGTCCAACCACCAATCCGGGTAACTACAGGCCCATAAGTCTGACTGGCCTCATATGTAAAGCCGTGGAAAGAATTATCATGGAAATGATAAATGAAGACATGGATAACCTGCAAATGATGGACCCATCACAGTTTGGCTTTGTTAAAAGAAGGTCATGCCTAATAAACCTGGTGGACTTCTTTGAGATGGTTACCAAAGCAATGGATAAGGGCAAGACTGTGCACACAGCTTACCTCTAACCTGGCCAAAGCTTTTGATAGAATACCCCCCACTCAGGCATTATAGAAAAACTCACTAAATTAGGTATAAAACCTTTTACCACCTGATGGACAGTCAACAGGCTCACCGATAAGACCCAGGAAGTCGAAATAAGTGAGTCCACTTCCACCAAAAGGAGTGCCACTAGTGGAGTCCCCAGGGCTAGTACAGGCCCACTCCATTATGCTATTTATTTCTCTGAAGTGGAACCAAATGATGGGTTTATGGCTAAGTCAGTAGATGATTGCAAGCTGGGGATTATTATCAACTCCCCATGAGACACTACCGTTCTTCAAAAAGGCCTATCACTGAACAAATGGTGGCAAAGCCATGGTCTTAACTTCAAAGCTAAGAAATGCATAACTGCATCCTATGGGAAGTCAGCCATCCCTGCTATGTACCATGTTGATAATATGTCCTTAAGAGTCAACCCTGTGGTCAGGGACCTGGGTGCGCACGTACAGTAGCCTTACCTTTAACCACTACATGGCCACAATGGAGAGGAAATCCTTTTATGTTGTGGAACTTATAACTAAGGGCATGGCATCTAGGTCCAAAGAGGTAATTAACCTACTGTTCTCTGCCCTTATCAGACCAGAGTACAATGCTCCCTTTGGTATATACATGACCAGGCACAGGCAGCAACTAAAGTGACCTCACAGGTTCCTTACAAAAAGGATTCAAGGCATAACAAACCTGCCTTAAGCAGAGTGCCTTAAAGCCCCTTCCTCTCTACTCAGTTTGCTATAAATTGCTGAGGGGTGATCTATGCCTGGCTTTCAAATCATCTACAAACCCCACACTTATGAATCTCCTGCATATTTGTAAGCCAAACAGTACCAGAAATACAAGGTCTAGTGACATGAGTTTTGTCTGCAACTTAAACAAAACATGCTGGAGAGACAGGTATGCATCCCACAGACTGCTCATCTTATGGAACAGACTTCCCATCCATATGAAGCTGGAGGAGTCTAACACCCAATTTAAGAGCAACTTAGACCAGTGGATGGGAACAGGAAATTTACACCGGGCCTGGCATCTATGTCCCTTACAGAGAGGGAGTAGCTTATAAATGCCTCCGCCTCAATGTCCTATTTGGATACAGGATATCATTATTCCTTCGGGAAAACTTGGCTAGCCTTAGAAAGGCCCCCCCCGGGTTGTTAACCTAGCAACAATCTACAAATCCAGTGTGTGACACAGGGAGTTATTCCCAGTTTATTTAGCTTTTCTACTATGCCCAAGTGGGGAATTGTGTCAAAAGCTTTAGCTGGTCAAGGTATGCAGTGTGTACTGTTTTCTCTATCTATTGCTTTGGTGACCCTTCCAAAAAATCCACCATACTGAGTAAGCATGATCTGATGAACCCAAACAGAGAGGTACAGTGTTTGCAGTTTCTCTGTGTCCTGACTGATTAATTCTATGGTTAAGCTTTTCCATGGCTTTGCAATACAAGGCTGTTCAGACTTGTGGGTCTGTGGAAGGTCCTTCCTTATGCAGTGGAATGACTGCAGCTGTTTTGCCATTTGCTTGGTACAAAACCTGTATGGAGGCTGAAATTGAACAGTGCTGTTAGGGGTGTGGCTAACTTCTACTTCATGCTCTTGAAGATGCATACAGGGATTTTATCAGGACCCACCAATGCAGTATTTTTAGCTTCTGATAGCACTTTTAGGACTTTGTCTCGTGTGATAGCTGGAGGTAAGCCAGTATCAAGTATATCGAGAGGCAGACAAAGGGGAGAGAGAGGGATAAAGTTACAGCTAAATGTATCGGCAGGTAGGTTCGCTATATCTTCAGCCTCAGTGCAGGTAACATAATTCACAATCAGCTCAGCGCACTGCTGCATTGTGCTTTTGATATTACAAACATAACTAAATAATGCCTTGTGATTGTCTTTGGCTTGAGTAGCAATTTTAGCCTCAAACTTGACTTTGGTGGATTTTATTAAGCTCCTTAGTTGCTCATTTATTTCAGTGACAAGGGCTTCAGTGTTCTGTTTACTTCACAAAGCTCTGGCTCTCTCCCAAACCTTTATGAAGACTACTGACTGGACACCCTAGAGGAAGGAAATCAGCAATCAGAGTGAAGAAATCTTCAGGAATTTCTTGTCCATACAGAGATAAATGAGTACTCATCCTTAACCTCTAAAAGAAAGAACAGTAACAAATAATTTTATATCCCAGCATTTAACTATATAGCAAAGTAGGGGGATGGTGGGTAGATGTGGCTACTAGAGCAGTGAGGACTTAAAAAATCTACTGTTATGGTAGAACTTGCATAACTGTATTATTTTCAGCATTCTTACTGCTGCAGTTGCCTTTTGGCTGCATGGGTTGACTACCAACCACTACTCAACCTGGGAGGAAGAAAGAGAAGGATCCAGGGGCCCCTAGAGAATGACTGTAACAAAGCCAGTCCTGGATCATAAAGAACCCAGTATGTAATGTGTTAGAAAAGTATGCACAGAGGACCACCTAGTTGCCTCTAGAATGCTTCTAGAGTCCACTCCTTTCCAATTTACCATTAAAGAAAACAAGGCTCAATCAGAATGGGCTTTAATCTTGATTTAAAATGCGTTACCATTGTGGGAAGAACAATAAAAGATATAGTAAGAGCAACCAAATGGAACGGTTTGAAATGACAAATGTTACTGTTTCCAGTCCCATACTAGAAATTTCACAGCTGTACAGCTTTCCTAGAGGACTTTGTACTGATAACAGCAGAGATGAAGACTCCATTCTCTCTCTCTCTCGCTGTCATTCAAATTCTGAAAGAAATGAGATAGATGGCCAGATTTAAGGTACAGTCTGAAAGAAGTAATGGCATATATGGGGAGAAACACTAGCTTTCTAACATCCTAACTATTTGATAAAGTATATACTTCAGCCTCCATCATAATTTCATCTTCATTTCATCTTCTTTGTATCCTCTTCTCTTGTGGCAGTCACTATCTTCATCTGTTAATTTAGAAGACTGCTGTTCCAATGTTTAAACTAGCTAGTCAAAGCAAATGCATCCACATTCTCTTTCTTTCTTTAAAGATATTCCAAAGGGCAAATGTTTTGACTGGCTAGTGATCATAGAGAATGCACAGAAATGGGAAGTTTTACAAAAAAAAAAAAAAATTATGTATGTTTTTTCAAGCATCACATTAAAGCCCACCTCACCAATTCCTGGACTTGATTTAAAATGTGTTACTACTGTGGGAAGAACATGTACTGGGCATGGGTAGCCCAAACCATGGAACTAGCTGATTTAAAAATTTTAATTGCATATGTAATGAGCACTGAATTTAAGCCATATGACTACCTTATGTAGTTTTTTCTTTTTCACTGTTAATATCTGCTAGATTTTAAGTCTTCAGTTTGCTATGCTACCTGTATATAAGACTAAGTACTGTAATTGCACTCTTATTGTATACAATGAAACAATAACCTGCTACTACTGTAAGAACGGTCTTCTAGAAACATTGTTATACAAGATCATTGGTCTTGT
The DNA here is from genome assembly GCF_019279795.1 of Protopterus annectens. NCBI lineage: Eukaryota > Metazoa > Chordata > Ceratodontiformes > Protopteridae > Protopterus > Protopterus annectens. The sequence goes on from NC_056734.1 coordinate 568,277,767, forward strand.
CTCCCACTTGACCAATTTATTCTGTTCTAGTCTTTTTACCATTATGAATGTCTGTTACTGTGTTTTTCTTTATTGTATTATACAATTTTCGTTCTACTAACAAAATAGTTTACAAAGAATGGAACTTTTCTCCCTGGGCCTCCTCTGAAAAAGGGTTTTATGCACAGACTCTCCCAGTAAACAAAGGTAAAATAAATAAAATAAAATAATTCAACAGGCATATATACAGGATAAAAGAACTAACCAAGAAAGCACTGCCACATACCTGGGGATTTGGATTCAATAAATAATATTGCACTGGAAAGACATTTGTTCACATATAAAGAAATCTTATAACCTGAGACAACTATGCTATAAAGAGCAGGAGAACACAGTGAATATAAGAGCTGGCCAAAGGATAATAAATGCGTCATGCCATAAATGTACATTTTCTAGGTATATACATAAAACAAAAATCCTTTATACATCACCAACTAGCCAAGAGACAATATAAATGGTTTTGCAAGTCATGACTCCGTTAATGTTGTTTATCTGGCAATTTGCAAAGGATGCCCAATACATTATGTGGGGAAAAATAAACTAGAAACTTACAAGAAAGAATACATGGGCACCTCTCCAAAATTAGGAGAGCTAGAAACAAACACTCTTTATAAGTATATTAAAGTAGAACAAAGCATTAATTATTTTAAATCTTTAGTGTTAGGAGTTAAATTTTACAGAGGGTGCCCTGTGGACCAAGACAGAGAATTCTGAAAATAAACGGATAAAATGTTGAGGGTTGATCATGCTCCATGTTTAAACTGTTTAAACAGTATTGTTAATATAAAATCCATTTTAAAAGCAAGATCACTTAGACTTCATAAGTAAATTAACTAACGAATGATGTTTTCAAACATGTGACAAGATCAGTACATACAAAGTGTACATGTTTTTGTTGTTACATTTTAAGCAGAATTCTAAAAGCTTTTATTTTTACATTGGATTTAGTTTAATAAATAGCAATTCCAAGGTTTTCTAAGCCAGTGGTTTCCTCTTACTTTCTCTTCCTCTTCTCCTTTAGTACATGCTGCATGTCCACGTGAAAAAATGTGCTTAAAAACCATTAGAAATGCATCACCCAGGCAGTAAGTTGAAGCTGGTAGAGACTGGGGTGTATCACACTCCTCTTGTCTTGTGTGAGTAGATCCAATAAGGAAGTTTGTGCTATTTGCCCCAGGCCAGTTTCATAAGAAGGACATGTTGCCTGGGCCAGATGGGAGTCGCAACAATTTTTTGCAGAGTCCTTCAGAATTTTCAGAATGACCCTGGATATCAGTGGAAAGGGAAGAAATGCATGCAGGAACATTCCAGACCACGGAAATTAAAATACATCTGTTTCCCATGCTTACCCAGAGGGAGTCCTGGAGGAGAGTTTACTAAGCTGTGTGTTCTGAAAGGAGAAAGTACAGTTGTATAAGTAAACTTTTAACAGTAGATGTTCGAATGACCACTGCTGCAGTAGCCTAAAGTTCATAAGTTGTTACTAGGCTAAAAACCACTAGGGGTCTTACAAGCCTAGCTATGCACCCCACACCACTTGGGTCTCAAGTATCATGGGCATCTACATCGGGGGGGAGGCATGTGAGTAGGGAGGTATCTAAGGTAAAACTTTTCTTATTGACTGCCTCTGTCCATAAGGGACATGGGGACCAGACCACGGGTAAATTTACAATTTCTCATCCAATTGTCAAGGTTTCATTTGAATAGAGATACGGCTGAACTCTTTTACATGGATGGGGAGCCTATTTCACACTGTAGAGATCCTTGGGACACATCTGTCTCTCCAGCACATTGTTTATGTCACACCTGAAGTTCAGATCCCTGGAACTACTGTTTCTGCTGCGGTTTTATTTTTTTTTTTGCACATGTGCAACATATCCATCAGGGCTGGATCTGAGGAAGTCCTGTAAGCCAGGCAAAGATCCCCTCTCAGCAGCCTGTAGGAGACTGCATACAGAGGGACAGGGCCTTTAGGCAATCAGTGCAGGAAAGGGTATTTTTCTTATTCAGAAACCCTTGTGGGCATTCCAACTCTTTGAAACGTATGGTTAGATACATGCCAAAAGGGGTATTATATTCAATGATAAGTCTGATAATGGCAGAGTAGAGTAGTATTATTACTTTCTTGGACCTGGATGCCATACCTTTACCTACAACTTGGGTGAAATAAACTGATTTTCTTACCATTTTAGCTACATATTGGTCAAAGGCCAGATTGATATCTAAATACGTTCCCAGATCCCTTACTACTGGATGAACTCTTGGGGGGGGGGGGGCGGGCTTAGTAATGGAGTAATTAACTTTGGTTGACAGTTTGCTAAAAAGTGCATAATACATTTTTGGCATCGAATTTTAGGCCATGACTTTGGCACCAGTCATTTGACTGTGGTGCAAACATGGTGAGGCAGAGGTCTTGAACATTAGCCTGGACTTCCAAGGAGTAGATGCCAAAATGCCAAAAGTACAGTTGTGTACACTTACCATAAATGTAGATGTTTGAGTGTAGTGACTGTTGCAGTCATTACATTTGGGGTAATCTGCTGGCAGGTTGTCCTCAGTCGGCCTGAACAACAAAGTCTTGTGTCCTGCGTCAGTTGCTGTCTCCTCTTCCATGGCGGCAGGGGTATAAAACATGCAGCCAACGTCATTTTAATCATTTTTTCTTGCCCCAGATGTCAGGTGCCCCCCAAATGGGGAGCAAAATATACATATAAATTGTAAATATATAAATGCACTTTAGAAACATAAAATTTAACTTCAACTAAAAGCAAATACACCACAAAGGCTTTTGAATATAGTGAAGGAAAGAAAAGTTATAGAAAGGAGGCTGGTGGGTTGGTAATCCGGACTGCAAGAGTGAATACACGCGAACATCTACATTTATGGTACGTGTACACAACTATACTATGTTCTTCGTGTTTCACTGTTGCAGTCATTACATTTGGGTAGAATCCCAAAGCTATGGATGGGAGGATGGAACTAAACAGCATTAGGAGCAGCTATAAAGCCCTGCAGGACTGCAGTGGCAAAGCCTGCCCTGGATTTAGAGAAGAGAGGTAAATGATAATGCTTTGTGAACGTATGAACTGAGCTCCAAGTAGCAGCTTCTAGAATGTCTCTGGTAGGAACTCCTCTGAGAAAAAGCTGCTGAAGTAGAGGCAGCCCTGGTGGAATGGGATCTGATCCCCTTGGGCACAGGTTTACCATGGTACAAGTAAAAGAAACTTATGCAATGGCTTATCCATTTAGAAATAGTCTGCTTTGATATAGCCTTCCCTTCCGATCCTGCAGCAAATGCTACCAGTAGTTGCACAGACTTGCTTAGAGCTTTTGTCCTGTTTAAGTAGAATCTTAGTTGTCTGTGTACATCCAATGAATGCAGAACCCGCTCCCCCTTGTTCTGCGGATTTGGGAAAAAAGTTGGCAGGTGAATGGTCTGGTTAAGAGTCACACTGGATACAACCTTAGGCATAAAAGAAGGATTGGTCCTGAGGGACACCCTGTCCGGGTAAAAAATAATGAAAGGCTCCACTGCCATGAGAGCCTGTAGTTCTGAGATGCTTCTAGCTGAAGTGACTTGTCAAGAGAAAAGCTGTCTTCCAAGAAATACATTTTATATCCGCAGTAGCTGCTGGTTCAAAAAGAGGCAGGGTGAGTTTTTCCAGCACAGAATTGAGGTCCCATGCAGGAGTTGGTACTCTCCTGGGAGGCCTTACATTTTTGGTCCCTCTGAGGTACTGTTTTAGCAGGGGATGAGAAAAGAGGGAAGGCTCTGTGTTGTAATCAGCCGAGATGGCAGAGGCATGGATTTTTATTGAAGAAAAAGATAGGCCCTTGTCAAGCATCTCAGTTAAGTATTGTAAAATCTAAGGAATATTGGGCTTTGCTGTGTCTATTCCTTGGTGCTTGGTTCCAAGCACAGAATCTCTTCCATTTATCAGCACAATATTTTTCTACTACTAGGCCTTCTGGCTTCCAAAATGACATCCATCGCAGGTTTACTGAGAGATGTGGTTGGTAAATTTAGTTGATTAGCCATGCTGTAAGATTCAGAGTTTGGAGCAGTGTGCGCAGAATTTGATAGTTCTGCTGAGACAATAGGTGAAGTGTTTGAGGCAAGTACCACGGAGGAAGGTGTGACATATTCCTTAGAAGCGGGTACCAGTGTTGGCGAGGCCAGTCCGGAGCAATTAGAATCATTTTTGGTTTTTCCTGTCCGACTTTCAGTAAGACCTTGGAGAGTAGAAGCAGAGGGGGAAAGGCATAGACTGAGAGGTTTTTCCAGCTGAAGGATAAAGCATCCACTTTCCATGCTTTTTTGTGATGAGTTCTTGTGCAGAATTTGTCCAACTGATAGTTTTGGGGAGAGGCAAATAGATCTAGGTCTGGGCTTCCCCATTTCTGTGTCAACATGCTGAAGATTTGTGGATCCTGTTTCCATTCATGTGGGTCCATAAGATTTCTGCTTAGGTCGTCTGCTAGAGTATTTTACTTTCCTGGCAGGAACTGAGCTTGAAGATGTATTTCGTAAGTCAAGGCTGTGTTCCACAATGCCATGGCTAGTCTGCAAAGGGGGTAGGAATGAGTACCCCCCTGCTTGTTTATGTACCACATAACTGTGGTGTTGTCCGTCTATCAGTAGTTGTCCTGGATGAAGGAAGTCCTTGAAGGCTGTCAGAGCATTCTGAACAGCTAGCATTTCTTTCTGGTTGATATACAGATGCATTTGGTTTGGGCTCCATTTGCCCTGAATGCATCTCCCTGCCAGGTGGGCCCCCCAAGCATAGTCTGATGCATCTGTAGTTAGGGTTTGAGTGGCAGGGGGTAGAGTAAATGACAGTCTCTTGTTTTGGTGACATGTCTCTGCCCACCAAAGAAACTCCTGTTGCAGGCAGGGAATGAGAAGAATCATTTGTTTCCAGGCTGTGACAATGTTGACTCCATAAGCTTTTTAGGTAACATTATAGTTTCCTCATATGCAGTCTCGCATATGGAATTAGTAGAATGCAGGATGCCATGAACCCCAAAGCCTGCAGAATTTGTCTTGCAGATAACTGGGCTTTTGTTGCCATTTGTTTGAAGTATGTTGTCAATTGCATTTGTTTGCCTGGCGTGAGGTAAGCCATCTGGGCAGTTGTATTCAAGCTTGCACCCAGGAATGTAATTATTTGAGAGGGTACCAGTTGTGATTTCTTTTTGTTGATGGTGTACCCTAGGCATGCTAGAAGCCTTTTTACAAATGCCAGATGCTGAAGAATAGTGTCCTTGTCCTCTGCCTGAAAGAGACAATCGTCCAGATAAGGATAAATTTGAATGTTTCTTTGTGTGCAGAATGCAATTACTGGTGCCAGGCACTTTGTAAAGACCCTGGGCGCAGTAGAGAAGCCAAAGGGCAGTGCAGAGAATTGGTAATGTAAAAAGCCTGCTTTGAAGCGGAGGTATCTTCTGCAAGATTCCCTTATTGGGATATGTAGGTATGCCTCTTAAGTCTAGAGTAACCAACCAGGCATTCTTGCCTAGCATAGGCAGTAGCTGTTGTAAAGTCAGCATTTTCAATTTTGGAATGTCCAGTAAAGTGTTCAGAATTGATAAGTCCAGTACTGGACGCCATGATCTGTCTTTTCTGGGTACCAGGAAAATCTTTGAATAAAATCCTTGTCCTTTTTCCTTTTCTGGAACCGGTTGAATAGCCCCCATATCCTTGAGAGACATGACTTGTTTCTGGGCCTCTGCCCACTGGTTTTGTGGCAGATCTGGCCATCCGTCTGGAATTGGCAAAGTGTGGAAATGAAATCTGTACCCCTGGGATACTATGTTTAATACCCACTCTTCCTGGGTAATTAAATGCCAATTTTGAGCATGAAGTGCTAGTTTCCCCCCCAAGGGGGCTGCCAAAAGATAAGTGCTTGGAGGTGGTAGTGGAAAGTCATTGAGACTGCTTAGTGTAGGGTTGTGCTACCTCCAGATTTGGAGGTGGAGGCACCCCATTGCTTTGACCTGTAAGATCCCTGTGATTGATATCCGGAGCCTTTGGAGTGCCTGGGTTTGCCCTGAGTGGCTCTGTTGGACACAGGAAAGGACCAGTTCTTAGTAGGCCAGTGCCTACTGAACCTGGGTGGCTGCACTTGCAAGAAATCTTTTACAGTTTGCATAGATTTAGCTTTGTCTTCCATTTTCTTTAAAACTTCTTCTGCCTTATTACCAAACAGACTATCATGCTGTAAAGGGGCCATCCAACAATTTAGCTTTAACTTGATCAGGCAGATTTTGCTCCTTGAGCCAGGCATGCCTTCTTATCACAGATCCAGTTACGGCGGCCCTGCAAGAGGCCTCCAAGGAATCAAAACCACATTGCAAAGTATGCTTTCCAACCTGTTCTGCTGAATGCAATAAATCCTGTAACTCTATTTTCTACACAATCAGAAATCAACATAATTTTCTGTTTCAGTAAGCCCACAACATACTGTTGATATTTAAGCACGTGAAACTGGCAGTTTAAAGCCCTGATTGCCAAGGTTGCAGACGTATAAACCTTCTTACCCCATCTATCCAGCGCCCTGGAATCTTTATCAGAAGGGGTAGGCTTTTTGGCTGTAGAAGCCTTAACACCCTTGGGACCCTGAGAAATAGTCTCAGGATCAGCAGCAGGATTTTTGAAAATAAATTTGTGGGAGTCAGGAACCCTGAAATATCTGTCTGGCTTACTAGGCAGGGAATCAGGAGCCATGCTTGATTCCGAGAACACATCATCAACAATGTCTAATACAGGAGGTATTGCCAAAGACCTATGCTGAGGAAGAAAAAGAAAATCCCTAAGCCTCTTTTTTGATTCAGAGAAGTCTGGACTCTCCCAGTGAAACTATTCCCTTAAAGTATGCAAAGTCTCTCCAAAAGAGTAATCCTCAGGAGGAGATGCAGATGGGATGGAATAGAAAATTCCTGATCAGAAGAGGAATCAGAAGAAATGGAAACCTGACCTGAAGATTCATAATCAGTGCCTTGCCTAGGCCTATTAGCAGGGGGTGGTTGGGAACCCCTGATCAAGGTAATTAAATCCTCAGCCATTTTGATCATTTGCTTTTTAGGCATAGGGGCCTGAGCATGTGGCTCATGCGTCTGTTTTGATCTCGTTTTTGTTGATGGCATCAGTTTAATATAAAAATGTTGAGGCCTGAAAACACCTTCAGAAGCCGGTGCCTGCTCAGTGGCTCCAGACCCATCCAAGGGAGAGACATCCACAGGTTCAATACTTTGCGAATCTCACTGCATACCGGACTCGGAATGGGTCTTGGTAGAGGCCTGCGACTCAAAAGTAGCGGATATCAGGGGCTGCAAAAGTGCCTCACTGAGTACTGGCAACTGGCTTAATAGAAGCTTTGTCGTCGGTTTTGGACCTCGACGGTCTGTCTCTGTCTTTTTCCTCGAGTTTTTTGTGAACTCCGTTAGCCGGATTGCTAACAGACGACATTTCAGAGTAGTTGAATCTTGAACCAAAATATTTAGAAGCAAAAATATACCGACGCTTAATAGTGCGTTGGTTAAATTTAGCACACAACCGACAGCAAGGCACATTGTGACCAGGGCCTAGGCAAGGAATGCAGTACAAATGAAAATCCTTATGAGGTATTTGCTTCCCAAAAGTAATGCAATTAACTTTTACTGACATTGGTAAGGAGCATGAAAAAAAGTTTCCCCAATGGGGTACCTGGCTTTAGTTTGAAGACTTCGGTTCTGAAACTCGAAAATGAAAATTTCAGGAGTCAGCCGACCGGCACTTGCAAACTGCTTCTGCTTTGGGCACCGCGCAGCAAGAAAGACCGATTAAAATGGTGTCTGCTGCATGTTTTACACCCCTGACGACCTGACGTCATGGAAAAGGAGACAGCAACCGACACAGGACCCAAGACTTTGTTATTCAGGCCAAATGAGGGCAACATGCCAGCAGATTACCCAAAATGTAATGACTGCAACAGTGAAACACGAAGAACATCAAGAATGGACCTATCACAGAGCACTGGGGTACTCTGCTGGTGACTGGTCACTTGGTAAAAGTGGTCTCACTGATCATGATTTCTTGGGTCCTGTCTGTGAGTCAACCAGTAATCCAGTGAGTTATATACAGACTAAGCTACATGGGTTATAAACTGCTAAGGATATAACATACGGTCAGCTTCCAAAGGTTCAGAGTACATTCCACATGTGCAAATCATTAGCCAGTCCTAGTTGAGCTGATCAAAAGCCATGTTTAGGCATGAAGCCCTTCATAGCTTCCATGCCAACTGAGAGAGGGAGGCTAAGCCCAGAGATGGCATTGTTAGGAATAAATGTCCACACACTGACAAAAACACACAAAGCACCACAGGGAATGGAGGGAGGGAGTAACTACTGGAATAATCATTATTCGAACATTTACTGTTATGTGAGTTTACTTTCAAAACTGTACTTTGTTCACAATATATCACTGCTGCAGTAACCACAGCTATATGGGTATTTTACCATAACCCAGACCATCTGGAAGGTTGAGGGTGAAGAGTCCAGGGTCCAGGAGTCCCTTTGGCAGGATCCTTGCAAAGCCTGACCTACACCTGAAGGAGGAATCGAACCTGTAATGCTTTGTAAAAGCATGTACAGATGACCAAATTACTGCTTCTAGAACAATTCTAGAGTCCACCTCTTTCCAACAAGCTACAGGCCTTGGCAGAGTTGAGTCCCCCCCCCAAACACCTTTACTGAATTATCACTTGTGACACAGGTAAATTTGGATTCATATAAAAGTAATCAAACTATATTAACTTAAACATTATACTTCACATATATTGCTATATATCATATAATCTAAGCAATATTACATAAATTATTAAACCATCAGTTACTACACAGGCAATCATACATTTATACAAATGAAAACAAACCACAACAACACAATCCTAGTCGCCAGCATTTTACATCACAATCCATACTGACACACTCCAATTGCAAACATTATTCATCACATAAATCTACCCAATCTTTCTCACTCAGACATTACATAGCTCATTTAGGTCCTGCTGTCTTTTAGGCCTCATTCCTCCCTTGTATGTATTGTTCCCACAATTCACATTTTTCCTATGTAGTTTGCTCCTACCCTTTTCCAGAGATCTCAGTTCCAGTTGTTTTATCTCTATTACTATATTCACTACTTCCAATATAGTTGGTTTAGATTTTGATTTCCATTTACTAGTAATTGCTTTTTTTGGCAGCTACCATTATTAGAAACATCAATGCCTTAACATGTCTAGGCAATTCTGATTCTGTATCATAGCTCAGAAAAATCAACTCCCTCGTCTCACCAATCTGCCCACCCAGCATCTCCAACAGTGCATCCCACAGGGAATCCTTAAAGTCCTCCAACTCACTGCACTCTCAGAAAATATGTTCCCAATTACCTCTTTTGTCCCCTTCACACCTCCAACATTTACTGTTTACTTGAGGAAAAATTCTCTGGATTCTACATGGGGTATAAAAATATCTATGCAAACATTTCCCGGCAAAAATCCTAAATCTAGATTCTATTGCATAATTGGGAGATATACACATATCATCCCATTGTTTCTTGGTGAATTGCTTATCCAACCTCTCTTCCCAATCCTTTCTAACCTCCTCTGATTGATTCTTATAGTTATCGTGCAATACTTTATACACTCTACTAATTATTCCTTTTTTAATTACAGTTTCTGTTCTAGATTCTGTTAAAAACTCTACCCAGTGCTGGTCATTCATTTAGGACCCCCCATTTCTTTCTCTTTGCCTATAATCTGATATCAATCCCAGACAGGGAAGTCAGTCTATAACCTGCACTCCAAATAAAGGCTTGACATCTCCCCATTCTATCATCTTTCCCTCACTAGATTTTTGCTCCCAATACCTTGGTTCCTTTGCCAGTTTTCTCAATTCTGCACCCCTCTTACCTATTGTCTGTATCCCTAATTGCAGTCTTCCCTATTTGCAGAATCTCCCTTCTTCTCTTAAAATATTTTCTGTTACTTTAAGGAGAACAATAATCACGCAGATTATTATTTCCATAAAGACCTGCATCCAAAATCCCAGACTCTCGTTTCTTGAGCTTCATCATCCTTTTCCACTTTGAATTACACTTTTCTGCTTGTGCTATGTATAGGCATCTTAACTGTGCAGCTCTGAAATACCCCTTCAGATTGGGTAATCCCAATCTGCCCTTTTCTACTGGAAGAATCAGTTTATCCCACTTCACTCTTGCAGTCTTCCCCTCCCAGATAAAGTCCTTCAGCACTTTATTAACTGCTACCCACAACTTCTCCTCTGGTTGATAAAATATGATAAAAATATGCTCGACTTGTGTACAAAACTAAAGGAACTAAAAACATAATAACTGATTGCATCTTACTATCCATATAACAAAGTTTCCATTTTCTCAGTTTTTGTATTTTTTGTATCTTCCCACATATTCTTAGCTGACACACTAGCATCATTTTTACTCCATACTCCTAAATATGTCATTTTATCATGCCCCCATAAATATGGGTACTCCTGAACCAGTTCATGTGTGGGTACATAATTTACTGCTACTGCCTTTGTTTTAGCTTCATTAATTTTGTATCCCGAAAAGATATGAAACTGTCTCAAAAAGTTCCACAACACTAATGTCTTTTTCTGGTTTTCAGTTACAAAATAATATCATCTGCAAATAAAACCAGCTTTTCTTGACTACTATACAAATTATATCCTTGAATTTCTGGGTCCCTTATTTTCTTTGCCAATGGTTCTAAATATAATGCAAATAAAATGGGAAAGAAGACACACCTGTCTGGTTACTCGGCTCAAGCAGAAATCATCAGAGAGGACCCGACACACTTTAATTTTCGCCTCCAATCTCGCATATATTTTCCTAATCAAACTTATAATTTTTTTCAGAAAATGCAAATGCTTCCATTGTCCTGCTCATAAAGTCCCATCTTACTCTGTCAAATGCTCTCTTTCCATCAATACAGACCAACAATGGTATTTTCTTACATTCTGCTTCCCTCTAGATCCTCAATGTTCTGTTAACGTTGTCAAATGTTTGTCTCCCCTCTACAAAACCACACTGATTCACACCTATCAGTTTTGGCATTACTTTTGTCTTTCTGTTAGCTATTATAGACACAAACACTTTATAATCATGGTTTAGTATTGAAATGGGCCTGTATGAAGCTGGATCTGATGGATCCTTACCCTCTTTAGGTATTACAGCTACCACTGCTCTCTTACAGGATTGTGGTACTTCTCCTCCTCTTAAGATAATATTAAACAAACCCTTCCAGATCTTTATCAGTTTTTTCCTTCTAGCTTCCAAACTTCCACAGGAATGCCATCTATTCCTGGGGACTTTCCTGTAGATTGGTAATACATCAACTGCTATCTCATCTCCTCCTATCCTGTTAGTAATTCAGCCTCTAACCTTGGCATATTTAATTCTTCCATAAACATTTCCATTTATATCCATTCTTGATTTTCATATTTCTCTACTTTATAGAGACTCTCATAGAATTTCTGAAATATTTCTAATACCTCTACAGGATCTCATTACCTTCTTTAATATAGGCTCCCTAAGTCTGGCGACAGCCCTTTCTACTTCCTGTTGCCAGAGTCGTGTTAAAAGTTTTTGTGCTCTAGTGCTATTGTTAAAAAAGTTACTTAACAGCAATCTTTCTAAGCTTGTGCATATTATCGAAGTAATCCCTTATTTTCTGCTTAGCATTCTGCAGTTGATCCTCTTCTTGTTCTGTGAGATTTCCCCCTATTCTGCAATACTTTCACATTTGTCAGTCTCTCTAAATTCTTGTTACTTCTTAACCATAGCTCCCTGTCTTATTTCCACTATTTTTTAACCCCACTTTAATTTTATCCCACTCCTTAGCTATATTTTCAAAATAAATTTCTATTCTAACAGCTCCTGTATAATCTCCATTACCCATTCCTTGAATTCCTCTCTTTTCAGCAGACAGGTGGGAAAGCACCAATGTCTCATTTTTATTTCCTTACCCTGTGTTTTTATTTTAACTATTAATTGGCACATGATCTGAAATAGTTATTGAGAGGGTATCAAGACCTTCAATTAAATTCACGTTCCTTTGAAATGTAAATTCTGTCTAGCCTACCCCAGTTTATACATCTTGGGGAATAATATGTAAATTCACTCCAAACTCCTATTACTAAATTCACATCTTCCATGCCAAATATTTTCATAACTTTCTTCAAAAATCTACCCTCCTTTGTTATATTTTCCCTTCTGGGGCCCTCGGAAACATCCTCGCTGCTTCAAATCAAAGTTCCAGTCCACATCTACAAGTAACATTCCTTGCTGAAAACTGCTTATTTCTCCCAGAATTTTCTTAAGCTCTAGCAGTTTTAGGTGGAATGTAAATACATGCCAGTGTAATCCTCCTCCCTTGCCAGTATCCACTTAGCACTACAAAAATGCCATTATCTTTTTTCTTCTTCTATCACTATTGGAGCTTTTCTTGCAATTAATATAAATACTCCTCTTTTCATTTTCCCAGGTATTCTGCTAAATAACCATCCTGAAAACCATTCTTTATCAAATTCACATGTTCATTCCTTTCTAAGCGTGTCTCCTGTAACATAGCTATTTGCACTCTACATTTTTTAATATAGTTCACTACTCTTTTTGTCTGTATTTATCTGTGAGGCCATTTACATTTAAAGACATTAAGAAAGCATCATTGCATTAAACAGTTATTATTCCCACCTTTTATGTATAACACCTTTTTTGTTAAATGTCTAGTTCCAGCTTTTTGTGTTACATGCATACAATGTTTGGCAGGTTGAACTTTTATACAGTTGTTTCTTGTCATATCCATTTGAGCCTATGTCACATCTCTAAATTGAAAGCCCTCAAACAAAAAAAAAATAAACAGACCCCCAATACTTCCCTAAAATCTAGTAACTTAATAATAACGCACAAAACTATGTACACCTTCAAATACTGAAGTTTTGACTCCTAAGAGGAACAAAAGTCCCAAACTGACCGCCACACTCACAGACTTGAGTTAGCCTAAAAGAAAGGTCATCCATGCATGGTGCAGCCTGTGATTCTACTAAATGCTGGCTGATTTTTATCTGATCTTTATAGCTCTCCCAAGCTGGGAAAACCTCAGAATGTTTTCAGAGAACATTAACTACTTTGGGAAAACCCCCGAATGCTTTCACAGAACATTAATTTACTTTGGAAAAACCCCTAAATGCTTTCAGAGAACATTATCTACTTTGGGAAAACACCTGAATGCTTTCAGAGGACATTATCTCTTAGCCAGTTTTGCTTTTTTTCATGTCAACCAAAATCACTCTCCACCAGACTGCACTCAGTTTCTCCTTATCAGGTTGCCTCCCTGGAGATATGAGAACCAGGCAGCCATTTTCTCAGATTGTTTCCATGGAAACATGAAGACCAGCTGCAGAATGGTTACTGAGCTTGCATGTACTTGCTTAAAAAAAAAAAAAAAAGTCTCATACTATTCAATGTTCTTTTTCATTTACTTGATCTCTCTTAAAACTAATTTAACATTTGTTTACTGGGAAAGTCCAACTTGGAATGATGCCAATTTTCAGCAGAGGCCGGGGAGAAATGCTCCAGATGCAGGTCTTTGCAATGTGGGAATTGTAACTTGTTAATAAATCAATTTAAGGTATTTAATTCAGTCATTTCCCCATACAAGAATGAGAAAAAGCATGTTAATCTCTCTTTATTGTGCTTGTTAACCAGGCTTTTTTATGCAGTGCAGTGCCGACATTTCTTAAAACTGAACAAGGAGAGAGAGAGACAAGAGAGAGAAAGAAAAAAAAAAAAAAAAGCAGCACCTGTTTAGAATCTCCATTACACTTAATTGAAAAAAAAATATTTTATAGCATGTAAAGAAAGCATGACACAAAATTAGTACCATTTAAGAAAAACAAATCTTTACTTACAGTTAACCTTCTCCCTCCGCTTGCCCTCCCCAAATCACTTTTTCGAACATTAATGACAAAGTAGGACAGGAGCTTTAGAGTCCTCCACAAGTCCAACAAGCTCTGAAAAAGTCCATTTCCAGATTTTCTTATGTCATAAATATTATTACTGCAATGTAATCCTATATTAAGTTACTCGTTTTATTACTGTTCATCTCCAAATTCCTGTCCTCGTTTCATTTCCAACATATTCTCGATTCATCTAGTCAACTCTCGTACTCCCTTCCTTTACTCCATTTTCCGTTGAAACAGTGGAAAAGGTTTCATAGGTACAGTCTCAATGTAGTCTTTATTGCCAGAACAAGAAGCAGAATCTCCTCCTGTTTCACAGCTTACTTTTTGTTGGACAAACTTTTGTATTTCGTCCTTAGCATATACTTAATAAAAAAATGATTCTGTCCCTCCAGGGAAGAACACCTTGAAGACACCTGGGTACAGCAGTTTAAATCTCACACCTGCATCTTGACATTCCCTGAATAGTGGAATAAATTTGCACCTCTTCTGTGTGATGTACAATGAGTAGCCATTCTCCACAAACACTCTGCTGTCTCCCATTTTAAGTACTTTGCTCTTCTGACACAATTTTGTCAGAATCAACTCCTGTTGGTGGGACTGCGTCTTTACTCTTAAAGTTCTAGGTTGCTTTCTTATAGCCAGTTTTGGAGCATACACACGATATGTCCTTTCAACTAACAACTCCTGCTGTGGAATACCAGTCCAGTTGCTTATTTGTGCTTTCATAAAATTAATGCAGTCTGTCTTACAGCTTCTCTGGTATAGCTGAAAATTTCAGGTTTTCCCCTATGTGCTTTGTCCTCTAATTCTATTTTTTGAAAAATCTCTTCCTGGGCAGTCCCATTCAACCATCCTTTTCTTTATTTCGACCTCTGATTTTTACAGCTTTATCTTCCCATCTGAATATCTGTTTAAAGCTTCTTTCATTTTTTTCCAGCCTTTTATTTGTGTTGATACACTCCATCAGTGTTTGTTTATTTTAACCAGGTCTGTATGCAGTCTTCTTGCATCTTCCTGTAGGTTACCAGATGTCATGTCTGAAGATTGCACTGCTTTTTGCTGAACGGCTGCAGAATTTTCCCCTGTCAATGTTTCTTCCTCACTTTTTGTAGCTGATTTTTTCCAGATTTTCCATATTTCTTTATTCCTGGCATCCAGGCAGTACACTTACCAGCCAGTTACTAAAATTTACCCATAAACAGAAGTCTACAGGCCTTCTCTGCTGAGCTTGTGTTTTCACACTGGGAGAACTAGAAATAAGCTGTTAATCAATGCGCAGCCATCTTGGAAGTCAAATGGTGAAGTGTGTCTTGACCTTGCCTGGCTTAAACTAAACTCATATACTACTTTATGCACAAAGGTAGATTAGTTCTCAAAACCTATCTGTGGGAAATGAGATAAGGCTGACCTACTATTAGAGCTTGCAACTCGGATTGCACTGACCTCTGGAAGAAGTGCATCAGTAAAGCTGTTTTCCATATTAGGAAAGTATAGTTGTGTACACTTACCATAAATGTAGATGTTTGAGTGTATTCACTGTTGCAGTCATTACATTTGGGTAATCTGCTGGCAGGTTGCCTTCAGTTGACCTGAATAACAAAGTCTTGGGTCCTCCATCGGTTGCTGTCTCCTCTTCCATGACATCAGGGGTATAAAACATGCAGCCGACACCATTTTAATCAGTTTTTCTTGCCCCAGATGTTAGGTGCCCCCCAAATGGGGAGCAAAATATATGTATATAACTATAAATATATAAATACACATTAGAAAACATAAAATTTACCTTCAACTGAAAGCAAATACACCACAAAGGCTTTTGCGTATAGTGAAGGAAAGAAAAGGTATAGAAAGGGGGCTGGCGGGTGGGTAATCTGGACTGCAACAGTGAACACACTCGAACATCTACATTTATGGTAAGTGTACACAACTGTACTATGTTCTTCATGTTTCACTGTTGCAGTCATTACATTTGGGTAGAATCTCAAAGCTATGGATGGGAGGATGGAACTAAACAGCATTAGGAGCAGCTATAAGGCCCTGCAGGACTGCAGTGGCAAAGCCTGTCCTGGATTTAGAGAAGAGAGGTAAATGGTAATGCTTTGTGAATGTATGAACTGAGCTCCAAGTAGCAGCTTCTAGAATGTCTCTGGTAGGGACCCCTCTGAGAAAAGCTGCTGAAGTAGAGGCAGCCCAGGTGGAATGGGATCTGATCACCTTGGGCACAGGTTTACCATGGTGCAAGTAGCAGAAACGAATAAGTGGCTTATCCATTTAGAAATAGTCTGCTTTGATATAGCCTTCCCCTCTGATCCTGCAGCAAATGCCACCAGTAGTTGCTCAGACTTTCTTAGAGATTTTGTCCTGTTTAAGTAGAATCTTAGTTGTCTGTGTACATCCAATGAATGCAGAATCCGCTCCCCCTTGTTCTGCGGATTTGGGAAGAAAGTTGGCAGGTGAATGGTTTGGTTAAGAGCCACACTGGATACCACCTTAAGCATAAAAGAAGGCTTGGTCCTGAGGGACACTCTGTCCGGGTAGAAAATAATGAAAGGCTTCATTGCCATGAGAGCCTGTAGTTCTGAAACCCTTCTAGCTGAAGTGACTGCCAAAGGAAAGGCTGTCTTACAAGAAAGAAATTTTATACTCGCAGTAGCTACTGGTTCAAAAGGAGGTAGGGTGAGTTTTTCCAGCACAAAACTGAGGTCCCATGCAGGAGTTGGCACTCTCCCAGGAGGCCTTAAATTTCTGGCCCCTCTGAGGTACTGTTTTAGCAGGGGATGAGAAAAGAGGGGTGGCTCTGTGTTGTAATGAGCCGAGATGGCAGAGGCATGGATTTTTATTGAAGAAAAAGATAGGCCCTTTTGAAGCATCTCGATTAAGTATTGCAAAATCTGAGGAATATTTGGCTTTGCTGTGTCTATTCCTTGTGCTTGGTTCCAAGCACAGAATCTCTTCCATTTATCAGCATAATATTTTCTAGTACTAGGCCTTCTGGCCTCCAAAATGACATCCATCACAGGTTTACGGAGAGATGCGGTTGGTGAAATTAGTTGATTATCCATGCTGCAAGATTCAGAGTTTGGAGCCGAGTGTGCAGAATTTGATAGTTCTGCTGAGACAATAGGTGAGGTGTTTGAGGCAAGTAACACGGAGGAAGGTGCGACATATTCCTTAGAAGCAGGTACCAGTGTTGGCGAGGCCAGTCCGGAGCAATAAGAATCATTTTTGTTTTTTCCTGTCTGACTTTTAGTAAGACCTTGGAGACTAGAGGCAGGGGGGGAAAGGCATAGACTGATAGGTTTTTCCAGCTGAAGGATAGAGCATCCACTTTCCATGCTTTTTTGTGCTGAGTTCTTGTGCAGAATTTTTCCAACTGACAGTTTTGGGGAAGAGGCAAATAGATCTAAGTCTGGACTCGCCCATTTTTGTGTTAACATGCTGAAGATTTGTGGATCCAGTTTCTATTCGTGCGGGTCCATAAGATTTCTGCTTAGGTCGTCTGCCAAAGTGTTTTGCTTTCCTGGCAGGAATTGAGCTTGAAGATGTATATGGTAAGTCAAGGCTGTGTTCCACAAGGCCATGGCTAGTCTGCAAATGGGGTAAGAGTGGGTACCCCCCTGCTTGTTTATGTACCACATAACTGTGGTGTTGTCCGTCTATCAGTAGTTGTCCTGGATGAAGGAAGCCCTTGAAGGCTGTCAGAGCATTCTGAACAGCTAGCATTTCTTTCGGGGTGATATGTAGATGCATTTGGTTTGGGCTCCATTTGCCCTGAATGCATCTCCCTGCCAGGTGGGCCCACCTAGCATAGTCTGATGAGTCTGTAGTTACGGTTTGGGTGGGAGGGGGTAGAATAAATGACAGTTTCTTGTTTTGGTGACATGTCTCTGCCCACCAAAGAAACTCCTGTTGCAGGCAGGGAATGAGAGGAATCATTGTTTCCAGGCTGTGACAATGTCGACTCCATAAGCTTTTTAGATACCATTGAAGTTTCCTCATATGCAGTCTCGCATATGGAATTAGTAGAATGCAGGATGCCATGAACCCCAAAGCCTGCAGAATTTGTCTTGCAGATAGCTGGGTTTTTGTTGCCATTTGTTTGAAGTATGTTGTCAACTGAATTTGTCTGTCTGGCATGAGGTAAGCCATCTGGGCAGTTGTATTCAAGGTTACACCCAGGAATTTAATTATTTGAGAGGGTACCAGTTTTGATTTCTTTTCATTTACGGTGTACCCTAGGCATGCTAGAAGCCTTTTTACAAATGCCATATGCTGAAGAAGAGTGTCCTTTGTCCTCTGCCTGAATGAGACAATCGTCCAGATAAGGATAAATTTGAATGTTTCTTTGTCTGCAAAATGCAATTACTGGTGCCAGGCACTTTGTAGAGACCCTGGGTGCAGTAGATAAGCCAAAGGGCAATGCAGAGAATTGGTAATGCAAAAAGCCCGCTTTGAAGCAGCGGTAACTTCTGCAAGAATCCCTTATTGGGATATGCAGGTATGCCTCTTAAGTCTAGAGTTACCAACCAGGCATTCTTGCCTAGCATAGGCAATAGCTTTTGTAAAGTCAGCATTTTGAATTTTGGAATGTCCAGGAACATGTTTAGAATTGATAAGTCCAGAATTGGACGCCATGATTTGTCTTTTCTGGGTACCAGGAAAAGCCTTGAATAAAATCCTTGTCCTTTTTCCTTTTCTGGTACTGGTTGAATAGCCCCCATATCCATGAGGGGACATGACTCATTTCTGGGCCTCTGCCCACTGGTTTGGTGGCAGATCTGGCCATCCATATGGAATTGGCAACGTGTGGAAATGAAATCTGTACCCCTGGGATACTATGTTTAATACCCACTTGTCCTGGGTAATTAAATGCCAATTTTGAGCATGAAGTGCTAGTTTTCCCCCCAAGGGGGCTGTCAAAAGATAAGTGCTTGGAGATGGCAGAGGAAAGTCATTGAGACTGCTTACTGTAGGGTTGTGCTTTGTTACCTCCAGATTTGGAGGTGGAGGCACCCCATTGCTTTGACCTGTAAGATCCCTGTGATTGATATCTGGAGCCTTTGGAGCGCCTAGGTTTGCCCTGAGTGGCTCTGTTGGACACAGGAATGGACCAATTCTTAGTAGGCCAGTGCCTACTGAACCTGGGTGGCTGCACTTGCAAGAAATATTTTACAGTTTGCATAGTTTTAGCTTTGTCTGCCATTTTCTTTAAAACCTCTTCTGCCTTATTACCAGACTGCCATGCTGTAAAGGGGCAGCCAACAATTTAGCTTTAACATGATCAGGCAGATTTTGCTCCTTGAGCCAGGCATGCCTTCTGATCACAGATCCAGTTACGGCGGCCCTGCAAGAGGCCTCCAAGGAATCAAAACCACATTGCAAAGTATGCTTTCCAACCTGTTCTGCTGAATGCAATAAATCCTGTAACTCTATTTTCCACACAATCAGAAATCAACATCATTTTCTGTTTCAGTAAGCCCATAACATGCTGTTGATATTTATGCATATGAAACTAGCAGTTTAAAGCCCCGAATGCCAAGGTTGCAGACGTATAAATCTTCTTTCCCCATCTAGCCAGCGCCCTGGAATCTCTATCAGAAGGGGTAGGATTTTTGGCTGTAGAAGCCTTAACACCATTGGGATCCTGAGAAATAGTCTCAGGATCAGCAGCAGGATTTTTGAAAAAAAATTTGTGGGAGTCAGGAACCCTGTAATATCGGTCTGGCTTACTAGGAGCCGGAGGCAGGGAATCAGGAGCCATGCTTGATTCCGAGAACACACCATCAACAATGTCTAATACAGGAGGTACTCCCAAAGGCCTATGCTGAGGAAGAAGAAGAAAATCCTTAAGCCTCTTTTTTGATTCTGAGAAGTCCTGACTCTCCCAGTGAAAATGTTCCCTTAAAGTATGCAAAGTCTGTCCAAAAGAGTAATCCTCAGGAGGAGAAGCAGAAGGGATGGATTCATCTGCATCACAGTCCTCATAAGGTGGAATAGAAAATTCCTGATCAGTAGAGGAATCAGAAGAAATAGAAACCTGATCTGAAGATTCATAATCAGTGCGCCTTACCTAGGCCTCTTAGCAGGGGGGGGGGGTTGGGAACCCCTGATCAAGGTAATTAAATCCTCAGCCATTTTGATCATTTGTTTTTTAGGCATAGGGGCCCGAGCACGTGGCTCGTGCGTTGGTTTTTCAGACCTAGAAGTTGGTTTTGGCCTTGTTTTTGATGATGGCGTCGGTTTAATATACAAATGTTGAGGCCTGAAAACACTCTCAGAAGCCAGTGCCTGCTCAGCAGCTCCAGACCCATCCAAGGGAGAGACATCCGCGGGTTCAATACTTGCAGAATCTCGCGGCATACCGGACTCCGAATGGGTCTCAGTAGAGGCCTGCGACTCAAAAGTAGCGGGCATTTGGGGCTGCGAAAGTGCCTCAGTGAGTACTGGCAAACCGGTGACTGACTTAGGAGAAGCTTAGTTGTCGGTTTTGGACCTTGACGGTCTGTCTCTTCCTTGCGTTTTTTTGTGAACTCCGGTAGTGGGACTGCTAACTGATGACATTTCAGGGTAGTTAAATCTTGAATCAAAATATTTAGAAACAAAAAATGTACCAACGCTTAATAGCGCGTTGGTTAAATTTAGGCACAAAACCGACAGCAAGGCATGTTGTGATCAGGGCCTAGGCAAGGAATATAGTACAAATGAAAATCTTTATGAGGTATTTGCTTCCCACAAGTAATGCAAATATTAACTTTTACTGACATCGGTAAGGAGCAAGAAAAAGTTTCCCCAACGGGGTACTTAGCTTTAGTTTGAAAACTTCAGTTCTGAAACTCGAAAACGAAAATTTCAGGAGTCGGCCGACCGGCACTTGCGAACTGCTTCTGCTTCGGGCACCGCGTGGCAAGACTGACTGATTAAAATGGCGTCGGCTACATGCTTTATACTCCTGACGACCTGATGTCATGGAAGAGGCGACAGCAACTGACGCAGGATCCAAGACTTTGCTATTCAGGCCTACTGAGGGCAACGTGCCGGCAGATTTCCCAAATGTAATGACTGCAACAGTGAAACACGAAGAACATCCTCAAGTCAGCCCAGATGAGCGGATTCAAATGGAGCATGTATTAGCATGTCTAACACACAGTTAAGATTCCAAGGAAAAGCCACTGGTTTTCTTGGAAGTCTCATGCAATACCCTTTAAAAAAAACATCTTCTAATGAGAATGCATCGAAAGAAGGGGATCCATGGGCACACAGCTGAAATGACCAATAAATAAACCTTGTTAGAAGAGTAAGAAAGGTAACTCAAACCACAGTACAGAACTAGAAAAACGCTAGCCCTCAATGGGTGCTAGTTAGTCACCAACTAGAAAAACTTCTCCCATTTGCTTATATATGATTTTCTAGTAGCAGGCTTTCTTGTCTCTATTAATATCTGCTGCAACTGCAAATCCTCAGTAAACATCAGCCTAAATGGAAATAAGACCCTATCATCCAGGCAAGTCAGTTGAATTTGTTTGGGGTCAGGATACCTCAAACAGCCCTATTCTTGTGTGAGTGGATCCAGTCTGCAAGGCAGTTTGTGGTAAATGCGCCTGGCCATTTCCTGGCCAGAAGGAAATCACCACAATGATCTTGCGGGATTCCTTCTGAAACTTCAGAAGTACCCTGGATATCAGTGGAAATGGTAGAAAAGCATACAGGAGCATTGCTAAGGAAAAGTAAAGCCTTTGGTCTTTCAGGCCTTCTTGCAAGGGGTCCTGGAGCAGAAGTTTGCCAGCTGACTGTTCGGAGAAGAGGCAAAAAGATTTACTTGAAGACCTCCCCAAAGATGGATCAAATGTTGGAAAACTCCCTGATCTAGTTTCCTTTTGTGAGAGTGTGCCTTTGTCCTTCTCAGTCTACCATAACAT
This sequence comes from Protopterus annectens, assembly GCF_019279795.1. Lineage (NCBI taxonomy): Eukaryota > Metazoa > Chordata > Ceratodontiformes > Protopteridae > Protopterus > Protopterus annectens. Next base: position 568,299,759 of record NC_056734.1, read on the forward strand.
TTTGCTGTGATGGAATGTATGATGCCTGTAAAGCGATATTGTGCTGTACAGCTATATCCCATGCTAACACAGCTAGTCTGCATAGGGTGCAAGATCTGTTCCCCCTTAATATTCCACATTACTGTGACATTGTCTCTAACATGAAGAGGTCCTGGGGAACAAAGGTGATTCAGAAAATTGAGTCCCTTGATAAGGGCAAGCATCTATTTTATGTTTATGTGCTTGGGTCTGTCTTTGTCATCCCAGACACCTTGCATTTTTACCCTCCTTAACACTGCTCCTCAAGCCAAGTCCAAGGTATCTGTGGTGACTGCTCGCTTTGGAAAGGGGAGAACTAGATTTAGGGATATCTGATGTCTCCAACAAGCGATTCTCTTCTCACAAATTCTAGAACTGGAATCTGAAAAGATAATGGGTGCTGGTACAAAAGAGGCTTCAGATGTCATTGTATCCTTCACATTTTGTGCCTTGCAAGAGAGAGAATTACAGATGTCATGAGAGCCAGAATTCTGGGGTATTCCCTTGCGGTATCTAAAATCTCAGTGGAAAACGTCAGGAATAGATCTAAACACAGATCTATTTTTTTCCTGTGGAAGATAAGCTCCTTGTCCTGAGGTGTTTAGGAGATGCCCCAAGGAACACAATTTTGTGATGGAGTCAAAAAACGACTTTTTAAATATTCTCTTGTAATTCCAAACTATGTAAGAGATCTCTTACCCAAGTGAGGAAATTTCTGACACTTTGAAAAAAGACTCTGCAAAGACAAGCAAGTTGTCTATATATGGAAAAATGTGGATATCTTGTAGTCTGGAATGGGCTATGACAGGAGTTAGACACTTCGTGAAAACACTTAGGGGAGTGGATATCCTTAGGGTAAGTCAGACAACTTATAAGGTTGTGTGTGCCTGAATCACATTAAGAGATGCACCTGAAATTTGGGAAAACGGGACCATGATAAGCATCATTTAAATATAAGATTCTCAAAAAACGTAAATGAAGAAGGGGTAACACATGAAGTGAAAGCATTGTGAACTTGGGCACTCACATACTGATTTAGGAAAGCTCTATCCAGAACTGGTAGTCATACATTTTCTCTTTGTAACTAAAAACATTTTTAAATAAAAATCTTTTCAACTGGAGAGGAGCACTATTACCTCTGAGAAAGAATGTGCTGTAGAACATGAGGAAATGGGGGGGGGGGGGGGGTAAAGGGACTGCCTGAAATAATTCCCTTCGAAGGAAAAACTTCAACCCACTGTTATGGGGGGGGGGGGGGTAGAGAAAGTCCCTTATACAGTCATTCTGTCTTATTTGACTGACCTTTGTTCTGGGGGTCCCCGATTTCCTTTTGGAACCTCCCTGTCATTGCTTTAAATGTATGCTTATCAGCAATCTGCCGAGACTTTTTTTTTTTTTTGCCAAAAAGTACAGTTGTGTACACCTACCATAAATGTAGATGTTAGAGTGTCTTCACTGTTGCAGTCATGACTGTAGGGTTCTCCCCTGCCGGCAGGCAGCCCTTGGTCGGCCAGAACCCCAAAGTCTGGGTCCCGGCGTCGGTTGTTCAACCATGCTCCCTGACGTCAGAGCGCGAGGAGTACAAAGCTGACAGCCGACGCCATCTTCTCCAGTTTTTCTTGCCCCAGATGTCAGGAGTCCCAAAATGAAAAAGGTCCCATAACCTTTGCAAATACACCTCAGAAGAATGGTGAAAAATGGAAATACACAAAAGTAAAAATAAGAGGGGACAGGAGGGAGGGAAACCCAGACTGCAACAGTGAAGACACTCGAACATCTACATTTATGGTAGGTGTACACAACTGTACTATGTTCGTGTTTCACTGTTGCAGCCATGACTGTAGGGTAGAATCCCAAAGCTGAAAGAAAGGGAGGTGGTCATAAAGAAGAAGGGGCGGCTAAAAGGCCCTGCAAGACTGCAGAGGCAAAGCCTGCCCTAGACTTAGAGTAGAGGTAGATTGTAGTGCTTAGAAAAAGTATGCACTGAACTCCAAGTTGCAGCTTCCAAAATGTCTTTGGTAGGAACTCCCCTGCGGAAGGCACTTGAAGTGGCAGCAGCTCTGGTGGAATGAGTCCGTATACTCCCTGGGATTTGCTTTCCATGCTGTGAATAACAAAATCTGATTCCATGAGCAATCCATTTAGAAATGGTCTGTTTTGAAATGGCTTTACCTTGGGAACTTGAAGCATAAGAAACAAACAATTGTTCTGATTTTCTGATGTACTTGGTTCTGTTCAGGTAAAAACGTAGTTGTCTGTGTACATCCAAGGAATGCAAGATCCTTTCCCCTTTATTTTGAGGAGTGGGGAAAAAGTTGGCAAGTGGATAGTTTGATTTAAAGCCACTTTGGAAACCACCTTAGGCATGAAGGTAGGATTAGTCCTCAAAGATACCCTGTCTTGATGAAAAATAATATAAGGTTCCACAGCCATAAGAGCTTGTAACTCAAACTCTCCTGGCAGAGGTTAGGGCTAACAGGATAGCTGTCTTCCAAGATAAAAACTTGATGTCAGAAGAGGCAGCAGGCTCAAAAGGAGGCAAGGTTAGTTTTCCAAAACATAGTTGAGATCCCAAGCAGGAATGGGAGGAGATCTAGGAGGTCTTAAGTTCTTAGCTCCTCTGAGAAACTGTCTCATGAGCTGGTGGGAAAAGATGGGAGGGTCTGTATTATAATGAGCAGAAATAGCAGAGGCATGTATCTTAATGGAAGAGAAAGAGAGACCCTTATGTAAGAGATCTGTCAGGTAAAGTAAAATTAAAGAAATGTTAGGAAGAAGAGGATCAGAATCCTGAGCCTGCATCCAGAAACAAAATCTTTTCCATTTTCCTGCATAAGATTTTCTAGTGCTAGGACGTCTGGCTTCCAAAATGACATCCATAACCTGCTTGGGTAGGAAAGAAGAAATCAAAGGCCCTGGATTAACCAGGCCGCCAGGCTGAGAGTTCTGACATGAGAGTGTAGAACCCGACCCTGATGTTGGGACAGAAGGTTCGGAGACAGAGGTAAAAACCCAAGGGGGCTCCAGGCATAGGTTCTTTAGAGTTGGATACCAAAACTGCCGAGGCCAATTTGGAGCCAGCAAGATCATCATCTTTGGCTTGTCCTGTTTTATCTTCAATAAAACCTGTGGAAGAAGAGGTAGAGGCGGAAAGGCATATCCCGAGAGGTTCCTCCAACTGAATGACAGGGCATCCACTTTCCAAGCTTCTCTGTGGAAAGTCCTGGTGCAAAAATTCTGTAGTTGATGACTGAGATGGGATGCAAAGAGGTCTATGTGAGGACATCCCCAGACTGCTGTTATCATCCTGAATATTTTGGTGTCCAGCATCCACTCGTGTGGATCCGAAAGGTTTCTGCTCAGACTGTCTGCCAGGAAGTTTTGTTTCCCTGGTAGAAACTGAGCTTGAAGATCCAGATTGCAAGCTAGAGCTGTGTTCCATAGATCCATGGCTAGTCTGCAAAGGGGGTAGGAATGAGATCCCCCTTGCTTGTTTATGTACCACATAACTGTGGTGCTGTCCGTCCGTATTAGTAGTTGTCCGGGTTGTAAGAGATTCCTGAAGGCCAATAGAGCTTTCTGAACAGCTAACATTTCTTTTAAGTTGATATGCAGGTGCTTCTGATCCTTTGTCCAAAGGCCCTGCAGACAATTGCCCTGAAAATGGGCTCCCCAAGCATAATCCGAGGCGTCCGTGGTTAGAATCTGAGTGGCAGGAGGCAGACGGAAGGGTTTCCCTTTGTTTAGAGCACATGCCCTGGACCACCAAAGAAATTCCTTTTGAAGGCAAGGAAGGACGGAGATCAGTATGTCTAAACTGTGGCAATGCTGAGACCATACACTTTTTAGGTACCACTGTATTTTCCTCATGTGTAGTCTTGCATATGGTACAAGAAGGATGCAGGAGGCCATGTAACCCAAAGCCTGCAGGAATTTCCTTGCAGATAGTTGAGTTAAAGTTGCCCAGGTTCTGAAAGTTGAAGCCAGCTGTAATTGTTTTTCGGATGTCAGAAAAGCCATCTGGGTTGTGGTGTTTAGAAATGCACCCAGAAAAGTTATCTGTTGTGATGGTGTCAAATTTGACTTTTTTATGTTTACAGAGAATCCCAGGAACTTGAGGAGGTTCTGTACAAATTCTAGATGCTGGAGTAAGACATCCTTGCTGTCTGCCTGAATTAGACAATCGTCCAGATAAGGGTAAATTTGAATTCCCTTGAGTCTGCAGTAAGCTACTACTGGAGCCAGGCATTTGGTGAAGACCCTGGGCGCAGTAGACAATCCAAAGGGCAGCGCAGAGAATTGAAAGTGCCTCGATCCGGCCTTGAACCTGAGGTATTCTCTGTGATCCTGCCTGATGGAAATGTGTAAATATGCCTCCTTTAAATCCAAAGTTACCATCCATGCATCTTTGGACAGCATTGGAAGTAGCTGCTGTAGAGTAAGCATCTTGAATTTTGGAATCTCTAGAATGGTGTTCAAGACCGACAGATCCAGGATGGGTCTCCATGAATTTTGCTTCCTTGGGACTAGAAAGAGCCTTGAGTAGAAACCTTTTCCCATCTCTGAAAGTGGAACCAGTTCTATGGCATTCATAGCCAGAAGAGCTTCCACCTGGTTTAAGGCCTCCGTCCATTGATGTTTTGGAAGGTCGAGCCATCCGCTTGGCCTTGGCAAGGTATGAAAATGGAATTTGTAACCTCTTAAAACCACATCCAAAACCCACTTGTCTTGGGTTATTTGAGTCCAATTTTGATAAAAAAGGGAGAGTTTTCCTCCGAGAGGGGCTTCCAGGCAAGAAGTTCCTGTAGCCCAACAGAGGGAGTCATTGAGTTTGTTTCCTTTGAGCTTGTGACCTGTCCTCTCCTCCCCTAGGGGTGGAAGCAGTCCACTGTCTTGGTCTATAAGAAGCTTGTGTTTGAGGCCTTCCTCTGGAGCGTCTATATCTACCCCTCTCAGGCCTGTATGAAGTAGGAAAGGACCAATTTTTTGAAGGCCAATTCCTGCTAAATCTAGGTGGCTGTACTTATAAGAAATCTTTAACTGTTTGCATGGATTTCGCCTTATCCTCCATCTTTTTAATCACCTCTTCAGCTTTTGATCCAAAAGTACAGTTTTGTACCTACCATAAATGTAGATGTTCGAAGATCCACATTGCTGCAGTCCTAACACTTGGGTAGTCTGCTGTCCACGGTCGGCCCGAATATCAAAGTATAAGGCTGACGTCGGTCATGGCGCATTTAACTGACGTCAGGACGTCAGGGTACAAATGCGCATGACCGGCGTCATATCCTCAGTCTTTTCTTGCCCCAGATGTCAGAAGACCTTAAAAAGAAAGGTCAAAACCAAAAGACAACAAACAAATAACCAACCACCCTTGCACTAACTATAAGTACAATAGATATAATACACACAATATGTACAACCCAACCCACACAACCACCTCAAGTACAGAGGGAAGGAGGGAGGAATTGGACTGCAGCAATGTGGATCTTCGAACATCTACATTTATGGTAGGTACAAAACTGTACTATGTTCTTCATCTCACATTGCTGCAGTCCTAACACTTGGGTAGAATCCCAAAGCAGAGATAAGGGAGGATGGCTATCTATAAGGAAGCAGGAGCTGCCAAAATGCCCTGCAAAACCGCAGTGGCAAAACCAGCCCTGTACTTATAGTAAAGTGGCAGGTGATAATGCCTAGAGAAGGTATGCACAGAACTCCAAGTAGCTGCCTCTAAAATATCCTTGGTTGCCACTCCCCTCAAAAAAGCTGTGGAAGTGGCAGTAGCCCTAGTGGAATGAGGCCTAATCCCAGCTGGAACCTCCTTGCCATGATGGGAATAACAGAAAGCAATGCAAAACCCAATCCACTTAGAAATAGTTTGTTTTGACACAGGCTTGCCCTGAGAACTCAAAGCAAAAGAAACAAACAACTGCTGAGACTGCCTGAACCCTTTGGTTCTGTCCAAATAATAACGCAACTGCCTGTGTACATCCAAAGTGTGCAAAATCTTTTCCCCTTTATTCTGGGGATTTGCATAAAAAGTAGGCAAATGAATAGTCTGGTTTAAAGCCACACTAGAAACCACCTTAGGCATAAAGGAAGGATTAGTACGTAATGATACCCTATCCTTATGGAAAATCAAGAAAGGCTCAACTGCCATAAGGGCCTGCAATTCAGAAACCCTTCTTGCAGAGGTAATGGCCAATAAAAAAGCAGTCTTCCATGATAAATATGTCAACTCAGCAGTAGCTGCAGGCTCAAAAGGTTGTAGAGTGAGTTTCTCCAACACAAAATTGAGATCCCAAGCAGGAGTAGGAGCTCTTTGTGGGGGTCTGATATTCTTTGCCCCTCTGAGAAATTGCTTGAACAAAGGATGAGAAAACAATGGCGGGTCGGAATCATAGTGAGCTGAAATTGCTGCAGCATGAACTTTAATAGAAGAGAAGGACAAACCTTTGTCCAGAAACTCAGTAAGATATTGAAGAGCCACACTTAAATTAGGCTCAGTAACATCAAAATCCTTTGCTGCACTCCAAAATAAAAATCTCTTCCATTTATCTGCGTACACTTTCCTTGTACTAGGCCTTCTAGCTTCCAAAATCACATTCAAAACTTGTTGTGGAAGTTGAGACCTTTTATGGTTCAAAACAGAATATGCCAGGCTGTGAGGTGAAGAGAGTGAAGTTTGACATTGAGCAAATGGCCGTCTTCCTGTGACAACAGGTGTGGAATCGAAGGCAAAGGCCATGGAGGCTTCCGTACTAGACTTCTCAGTAATGGGTACCAGTGCTGTCGAGGCCAATCTGGAGCTATTAAAATCATCCTTGGCTTGTCCTGTCTGGCCTTCAGAAGTACCTTTGGGAGGAGAGGCAGAGGTGGAAAGGCATACACATGAAGATTGCTCCAATTGAAAGAAAGAGCATCCACTTTCCAAGCTGTGGGATGAAACCTTTTTGTGCAAAACTTTGGCAGCTGATGGTTTAGTGGAGAAGCGAACAAATCTATGTCTGGAGTTCCCCATGACACTGTCAATTTCTGAAATACATGAGGATCCAATTTCCACTCGTGGGGATCCATAATTCGTCTGCTCAACACATCTGCTAAGGAGTTCTGTGCTCCTGGCAGAAACCTTGCCTGAAGATTGAGCTGTAAAATCATTGTTTGCCTGCATAGAGGATAAGAATGCGTTCCCCCTTGCTTGTTGATGTACCACATGACAGTTGTGTTGTCTGTTAGAATCAACACCTGTCCAGGAAGAAGGAATTCCTTGAAAGCTAGTAATGCAAACTGGACTGCTAACATCTCCTTCATGTTGATATGTAGATGTTGTAGTCTGACAGGCCACTTGTTTTGTATCCATTTTCCATTCAGATGAGCTCCCCAAGCTTTGTCTGAGGCATCTGTCGTTAAAATCTGACTTGCCTCTGGCCGGGTCACAGAGAGTCCCTTGTTTAGGTGACATTCCTGAGCCCACCACAAAAATTCCTTCTGAATGCAAGGTATTATTGGAATGACAGTGTCCAGATCCTGGCAGTGCTGTGTCCATACATTTGAGATACCATTGTAGCTTCCTCATATGCAGTTTGGCATTGGGAAGCACCAGAATACAAGATGCCATGAACCCTAAGGCTTGAAGGACTGTCCTTGCAGTCAGCCCGGACAGATGAGATAGTTGATGGAAGTAAAGGGATAGACTGTTTTGTTTGTCCGGGGTTAAAAAGGCCATCTGGGCTGCTGTATTCAGTCTCACACCCAGAAAGCACATGTCTTGAGAGGGTACTAGACTGGACTTTATTTCGTTCACAGAATACCCTAGGCATCTTAGCACTGCTATCACATACTCCAAATGACGAAGAAGCTCTTCCTTTCCTTGAGCCAGAATCAGGCAGTCGTCCAAATAAGGATAGATCTGTATTCCTTTTAGTCTGAAGAAAGCTATCACTGGAGCCAGAACTTTCGTGAACACTCTGGGCAGTAGATAAGCCAAAGGGCAATGCAGAGAACTGATAGTGAGAAGTCCCAGCTCAGCAGAATACTTTCTGCAACTGAGTCTGATAGGAACATGAAGGTAAGCCTCCTTGAGATCCAAAGTTACCATCCAATGATCTTTGCCCAGCAGAGGTAAAAGCTGCTGCAACGTCAACATTTTGAACTTGGGAATGTCCAGATAAGTGTTGAGGATAGATAAATCCAAAATTGGTCTCCACGTGTTCCCCTTCTTCGGTACTAGGAACAGGCGAGAATAAAATCCTAGGCCCACTTCTGGCACAGGGACCGGCTGTATGGCCCCTAGTTGGAGCAACAGAGAAACCTGTCTGTGAGCCTCTATTCTTTGTTGAGGAGGAACGTCTGGCATGCCTTTGAAAGGAGGCAAGGTATGGAAATAAAACCTGTAGCCGTGGTGTATGATATCCAATACCCATCTGTCCTGGGTAATTAAACTCCAATTTTCCTTGAAGAGTGCCAACCTTCCTCCCAAAGGTGCTGCCAGATGAGCAGGCTCTGGCAGCTGAAAAGGTAGGTCATTGGGTCTGTTTACGAAAGGACTGACCCCTGCCCTCACCCGAAGCCTGTGCAGGAGAACTCCCTGTTCTAGGCCGGAAAGAGCCCTGAGCTCTGCCCTTACCCCGTCTAGATCTACCCCTAGACTGGGAATCATAAGAAGGATCGTCCACCCCTTAGTAGGCCAATTTCTACTAAACTTTGGAGGCTGGACTTGCAAAAAATCTTTAACAGTCTGCATAGACTTAGCCTTGTCTTCCATTTTCTTTAAGACTGTCTCAACAGGAGGCCCAAGCAACACGTCAGATTGTAAAGGAGCATCTAAAATCCTTGTTTTAACATGTTCAGACAAATTCTGATCCCTCAGCCAGGCGTGCCTGCGAAGAACAGTCCCAGTGGCAGCCACCCTAGACTAGGCCTGTACAGCATCAAAACCACATTGCAAAGAATGCTTACCCACCTGTTCAGAAACATGGACTAAATCTTGCAACTCTTTACAATCAATACCAACAGCCAGAGCATCAACCTTAGACTTCAATTGTGAAAGGAGATAGTTTTGGTATTTCAACATGTGAAACTGGCAATTCAGAGCCCTTATAGCAAGAGTGGAAGAAGTATAAACTTTCTTTCCCCATCTATCCAAGGCCCTAGCCTCCTTATCTGTAGGAACCGGATTCTTAACAACAGAAGCCTTAACACCCTTAGGCCCCTGGCTAACAGTTTCTGGGTCTGCCCTAGGACTTTTAAACAGATACTTGTGAACGTCAGGCACCCTGTAATACCTATCCGGTTTAACAGGAGCAGGAGGTAAAGAATCAGGATTAAGAGAAGCTTCTGTAAAAACATCTTCCACTACATCCAAAACAGGAGGTATAGCCAAAGGCCTATGCTGGGGTAAAAACAGAAATTCCCTAAACCTTTTCCTGGAATCAGAGAAGTCCTGACCTTCCCACTTAAAATGCTCCCTCATGGAATGAAGAGTTTCAGAAAAAGAAAAATCCTCAGGAGGAGTAGCAGAAGGAGTAGAATCATCCACATCAGAATCAGAATAAGGAGAGTACTCCTGCAAGTCTTCAGCCGAAGACTCTGAAACATCTGAAGCTTGCTCAAAACCCCCCAGCTCAGGCTCCACCCTAGGTCTCTTAGCAGGAGGGGGCATAGAACCCCTAATCAAAGTAATCAAATCTTCTGCCATTTTAAGCATATGTTTCTTGGGCATAGTACCTGAAGAGCTAGGGTAACACCAACTGAAGCTAAACCTGGCCTGCCCTGGGAGAAGCCTTAGTAACAGAAGGAGAGGGCCTAACCACCTTAGGAAGGGAGGGAGTATAGTAACCTGAGAAGCCCCTCAGCCTGACTTGCCTCCTGAGAGGCCACATCTTGCAATAATAAAGTCTCACTCTGTGAACACAAAGAAATCTCGGGTGGAGCCACCGGCTCCACCGACACCTCTAAAGAACCGGCGTCCGGCACAGGCGGTTCTTCTAGCCTAGGCTTAACTGTCTTGTCCTTGCGCTTCTTCGAGAAGCGGGCCGGAGCATCCGGCGGCATTTTATAATTGCACCGCTTCCCAAAGACTAACCTTGCACAATCCAACCTTCTCTTTATAGTGCGTTTATTAAATCTAGCACAAGAGCGACAGCCAACAACGTCGTGCTCAGGCCCTAAGCAAGGAATACACAAAGTATGATAATCTCTATGCGGTATCTGTTTCCCACAAGAAACGCAATTATTAACTTTTTCTGACATCCGGTAAATGACTGAGGCAAGAAAAAACAAAAATATTCCCCAACGGGGTACTTAGCCAACTTTGAACTCGGTCTGAAACTTCTAAATAGAAAAATCTCAGAACGCCAACCGGCACTTGCAATGCTGCTTCTGCATCGGACCATGCGGCAAAAAAGACTGAGGATATGACGCCGGTCATGTGCATTTGTACCCTGACGTCCTGACGTCAGTTAAATGCGCCATGACCAACGTCAGCCTTATACTTTGATATTCGGGCCGACCGTGGACAGCGGACTACCCAAGTGTTAGGACTGCAGCAATGTGAGATGAAGAACATCAAAACATTATGCTGAACAGGAGCATCCAATAATTTAGCCTTTACTTGTTCAGGCAAATTTTGTTCCTTTAGCCATGCATGCCTTCTAATGACTGTGCCAGAAGCCGCAGCCCTACAAGAAGCCTCCAAGGCATCAAATCCACAGTGTAAACCATGCTTCCCAACTTGTTCGGTGGCATGCAATAAGTCATGTAATTCCTTATCATCTGCACAGGCAGAAATGGAAGTTTTTGTTTTAAAACAGACAAGAGAAATTGCTGGTATTTTAGCATATGAAACTGACAGTTTAAAGCCCTAATGGACAAAGTAGCAGAAGTGTACACCTTTTTGCCCCATCTTTCTAAGGATCGAGAATCCTTTTCAGTAGGAATGGGATTTTTGGCAGAAGCGGCCTTAACTCCCTTAGGACCCTGAGAAATGGTTTCAGGGTCAGCAGAAGGGTTCTTGTATAAAAACTGATGGGAATCAGGAACCCTGTAATATCTATCAGGCTTAACAGGAGCAGGAGGAAAAGAGTCAGGGGTTAAGTTAGCCTCCGAAAAGGCATCATCCGCAATATCCAAAACAGGAGGAATAGCCAGGGGTCTATGTTGGGGAAGAAGAAGAAAATCCCTCAGTCTTTAATTAGATTCCGAATACTCCTGTCCTTCCCAGTGGAAATGTTCCCTCATTTCATGCAAAGTTTCCCCAAAAGAGAAATCCTCAGGGGGAGAAGCTGAAGGAATGGATTCTTCAGCATCAGAATCCTCATAAGGAGGGAAAGAATATTCCTGATCAGAAGAAGAAACTAAGGAAATAGAAGCCTGATCAGAAGAATCATAATAAACATCCTGCTTTGGCCTTTTATCTGGAGGGGCATGTGAACCCCTAATCATAGTAAGGAAATCCTCCGCCATCTTGAGTAACTGTTTCTGTGACTTGGGAGCCGGTTCAGAAGAGGCCTGTGTTGTAGTCTTTGATTTAGAAGGAGTCTTTGCCTTTGTCTTTGGCTTTGCCTTTATTAGAAGCTGAGTAGGCCTGAAAACCCCTTCGGAAGCCGGTATCTGCACAGCGGCTCCGGACCCATCTGAAGGAGCATTGTCCGAAGGTCCTGCAACAGAAATATTTAAAGGCCTGGTTGGCTCCTCATGAGAGTCCGTTTCGGCCATCGGTTCTGAAATGGCCGACAGGGGCTGCAAAAGCGCCTCACTGACGACGGCCGAACCTGAAGCTGGCTCCGCTTGTGCGCTGTCATCAGATTTGGACCTCGGAGGCCTGTCTTTATCCTTGCGACGTTTGTGAATTTCGGTAGCCGGAACTGTATCCGACGACATTTTGTAGTTAAAGCGTCTACCGAAGTAATGAAAAGCAAAATCGTACCTTCGCTTAACTGTACGTTGATTGAATCTAGCACAAAACCAACAACTAGCTACGTCGTGGTCAGGGCCTAAGCAAGGAATACAGTAAGAATGAAAATCTATGAGGTATTTGCTTCCCACACGAAATACAATTATTAACTTTTTCTGACATCGGAGTGGAGCAAGAAAAAAGTTTCCCCAACGGGGTACTTAGCTTTGAGTGGAGAAGAAAATCTTCGGACTGAAGTATATCAGAAAAAATCGTCAGGAGTCAGCCGACCGGCACTTGCGAACTGCTATCACCGCATGGCAAGAAAGACTGGAGAAGATGGCGTCGGTAGTCAGCTTTGTACTCCTGGCGCTCTGACGTCAGGGAGCATGGTTGAACAGCCGACGCCGGACCCAGACTTTGGGATTCTGGCCGACCGAGGGCTGCCTGCCGGCAGGGGAGAACCCTATAGTCATGACTGCAACAGTGAAACACGATGAACATCTAGACAAGAGAGTAAAAAATTCAATGGAAATTTAAGAGAAGGGCTGAAAACTCAGAGATTCCCTACAGCAGTTTATCTCACTCATCACATTTTTGGTAACCTCTGTAGTATCCAAAAACTAAATCCATGCCAAAGGAGAAGTTAAAATATAATTTTTACATCATCTGGGAGGTTCTGAGAATGTAGCCAGGCAAACCTACTCAACAAAGTACCGGTGGCCACAGCGCTGAATATGGTGTCTACAGAGTTATACACACACTTTAAACAATGAGGACTGACCTGAGAAATTAAAAAACACACACAAAGCATATTTTCCTCATAGGAGGAACTGCAGATAAAACATTTCTTGTGCTTTCACAATTAGCAAGAATAAGTTTTAACATGCGAGTCTAACAATTCAAAATCCTAAAAATTAAAGTTGAAGAAGCATACACTTTCCCTCCAAAGCTAACAATTGTTTCTACCACCATTACCTGAAAGGGATGGATTAGAATTACAAAACATTTGGCAGCAGCTGGACTAACTAAAGCTATAGCTGCTGGGTCAGATCTGAGAGGAGTGTATAAAAACTTGAAAGACTGAGGATCTTTGTACACTCTGCATGCTTTCTTAGTGCAGCAAACTGTCTGTCAGGGAAACTACAGGCTGTGCCAAATTCATCCTCCAATGCTGACGGTGTGGGAGGGTGGAGGGTGGATGGCTCAAGGCTCAGGGAATTAAACTCATAGTATTTTCTGAGAGACTAAGAAACCTTAGTGCTCTTACACTGAAAACACTGGCATATTTTGGAAAGAAAGAATTCTTCACAGGGAGATTCAGATACCATGCTCTCCTCAGAGTGCCTGAATCAGAGATTTTTTAGACAAAAAAATGTATCTGTCCCATCACATTCCTCTACAGCTTCAAAACGTTGAGGAATCTTTTTTTTTTTTTTAACCAGAAACCAACTTAAGAGAAGGGTCAATAGCCATTACTAGACCATAAGCCAGTCCTAATAAAGTACTACTGCCCCAAGGAATTGGTGCAAGAGAATACAAATGTTTAGTTTTCCGTATCTTTTTTACAAGAAAGTTGGGGCATACGGGTTTATTAATGACAGCAACAGCTTCCCCAAGGATGTGCACAACATTCTGGCTAAGCAGGGGTACCTTCCCTTCTCCTTCTCCTAAAAAAAACAAGAGGGGCTCTCCCTTGTCCACTAAGGGGAGCCCAAAAGCCACAGAAGATGTGACTAACCTCCGGTCCTTGGTGGCTGTACAGACAGAGGGATCTGAGGAAAAAGATGACTGGTTTGAAGAATTAGCTGGGCCACAGCAGAGTCTCCCACCTGTGGCTGAGGCAAATTACTAGTCTGCTGTGGTGGCAAAGGCGGTTTAGATAACTTTCATTTTGTGGCTGGAAGAAAAAAATTACCGTAAGACTGGAAGTATGTCCCAAGATCAATCCAAAAATGTCACTTCTTTCCTAGGGCAGCTATGCAGCACAAGCTAGTAAAAATATACATTCCTTAACTGTCACTTTTTCCTAGTCATAACAGTAAAAAGCACTTCAATACAATTTGCCGGCCCCCCAAAACAGAAGTTAACCATAGATCTTCACAGAAACAGTATAAAAGTGTGTTCCCATTTAAAAGCACAGTTAAGCTGTATGGCAGTCATCAAAAATACATTTTCCTAGCATAAAAATACTTTCCTTAACAGGAAAGTTAGTTCAAGTAATAAAATACAAAATTTGGAAGGCTTTCTCCCCCCAGAGGGCAACTATCTGCTCAGCAATGGAAAGGCACAAGCCAAACATCGATCCTCAAAAGCCATTACAGGTGCACTCTCTTTGGCAGCAGGAAAGCACCAAAGGGCTTGGCACCCAAGCATGTGGTTTAGTCAGTTCATCTTGAGCAGTCTAACAGATTGGGTGCATAGGTGCCCTGAAGTTTTGGAAACTGACTAGATGTTATATTCTTATCAGGACAGAACCCACATAAGTCATATAGCTTTGGCTTCTGCAGCAGTGATCAGTACAAAAAACATCAGATTATTTGAGGTATTCCCACAAAGGGATCCATTCCTGAAGCCTCTTCATTCAATTTTTGTGACGGTCAGTCCTGGTCATCCTTTGATGTCTGCCACTATATTTTGCACTGACTGCATGCAAGAAGCTTGGATGGTTAAACAATGTTGTTGTAGAGTTAACTCCCAAGACATCACAGCCAGCCTGCACAATGGTTAAGAACTGCTGCCCTTCCATTTATGGTCCATAACACTATGGTACTGTCTTTAATCGCCTCTAATGGTCCCAGGGGACCATAGGTCATGAAGAGTTTCCAGAATATGGATCACAGTTAACATCTCTGACATTTATGTGCTTTGGTCAGTCTGAGCTGTCAAACATTGCTCGCACCTTTACCCCCACAGAAACTGTTCTCCAAGCAAAAACGAGGTGTCTTACAGCTTTCACAAATGCAGTTATTTGACAAAGCCCAAAACTGGAATCTGAAAATCCCAGAGGATTAGAATTGTTGGATGTACATATTTTTTAAACAGTGATTTTTTTTCTCATGTAGAACCTGCCAGTAGGAATCATAAGAATCATAGAAAGTACAGTTGTGTACCTACCATAAATGTAGATGTTCCGAGTGTATTCACTGTTGCAGTCATTACAACTGGGTTATCCTGCTGGTAGGCCAGCCGCAGTCTGCCTGAATTCCAAAGTCTAGGTCTGGCGTCGGCCGCTGTCGCCTCTTCCCTGACGTCAGTGCGGCAGGGGTATAAAAGATGCAGCCAACGCCATTTTCTTCAGTTTTTCTTGCCCCAGATGTCAGGTGCCCCCAAAAGGGTAGGCTAAAAATATGTCTATAAAGCATGCATGCACCAAGTAACAAGTTTCCTTCATCTACAAGCAAATATACCACATAGGTTGTATAGAATAGAGAAGTACAGGTAAGGTCCAGCAAAGATAAGGGGGGTGGTGGGTGGGTAACCTGGACTGCAACAGTGAATACACTCGAACATCTACATTTATGGTAGGTACACAACTGTAATATGTTCATCGTGTTTCACTGTTGCAGTCATTACAATTGGGTTGAATCCCAAAGCTAAGGTTGGGAGGCTGGAACTAAATAGATACCATTGTAGTTTCCTCATATGCAGTCTTGCATATGGAATTAGCAGAATGCAGGATGCCATGAAGCCCAAAGCCTGCAGAATTTTTCTTGCAGTTAACTGGGTGTTTGTTGCCAACTTTTTGAAATATGTAGTCAGTTGCCTTTGTTTGTCTGGCGTGAGATAAGCCATCTGGGCAGTTGTATTTAAGCTTGCACCCAGGAATATTATCTCTTGAGAGGGTACAAGTTTTGATTTATTTTCATTTACTGTGTACCCTAAGCATGTTAATAATCTTTTTACAAACGTTAGATGCTGTAGTAGTATGTCCTTGTTCTCTGCTTGAATAAGGCAGTCGTCCAAGTAAGGATATATTTGTATTCCTCTTTGTCTGCAAAATGCAATTACTGGAAGACCCTGGGTGCAGTAGATAAGCCAAAGGGCAGTGCAGAGAATTGGTAGTGCATTGAGCCAGCTAAGAATCTGAGTTATCTTCTGCATGATTGTCTGATTGGGACATGCAGGTATGCCTCTTAAGTCTAAAGTTACAAGCCAAGCCTTCTTGTCCAGCATGGGCAGAAGCTGCTGCAGAGTCAACATTTTGAATTTTGGAATATCCAGGTATGTGTTTAGAATCGATAGGTCCAGTATTGGCCTCCAGGCTTTGTCCTTTCTGGGCACCAAGAAAAGTCTTGAATAAAATCCTTGTCCCTGCTCTTGCTGTGGTACTTGCTGAATGGCCCTCATGTCCATGAGGGATGAAACTTGTTTTTGTGCCTCTGTCCATTGATTTTTTGGCAGGTCTGCCATACCGTTTGCCCTTGGCAGGGTGTGAAAGTGGAACCTGTAACCTTGTGACACTATGTTCAAGACACATTTGTCCTGGGTGATCAGGTGCCAGTTTTGAGAAAAAAGTGCTAGTTTCCCCCCTAAAGGAGCTGCCAGAAGATAAGTGCTTGGCGCTGGCAGGGGGAAGTCATTGGGAATGCTTTCTGTATGGCTGTGATTTGTCTTCTCCGCTTTTTGAGGTAGAAGCACCCCATAGTTTAGACCTGTATGAGCCTTGGGGCTGGGATCTGCCTCTAGGGTGTCTGTATCTGCCTCTTTGTGGTCTGTCTGACACTGGAAAGGACCAATTATTTGTAGGCCAGTGTCTGCTAAATCTTAGAGGCTGTACCTGTAAGAAATCCTTGACTGTCTGCATAGATTTAGCTTTGTCCTCCATTTTCTTTAACACCTCTTCCGCTTTAACATCAAACAAAGTATCATGCTGTAATGCAGCATCTAATAATTTTGCTTTAACATGATCAGGCAGATTCTGTTCCTTTAACCAAGCATGCCTCCTAATGACAGAACCCGTAACAGCGGCTCTGCAGGAGGCCTCCAAAGAATCAAAGTCACATTGTAAAGTATGCTTTCCAACTTGTTCAGCTGCATGCAATAAGTCCTGCATTTCTTTATTTTCTGCACATTCAGAATTTGTCAACATTTTCTGTTTAAGCATTGACATAATGTATTGCTGATATTTAAGCATATGAAACTGACAATTTAAAGACCTTATAGCCAAGGTAGCAGAAGTGTAAATCTTTTTTCCCCATCTATCAAGTGCTCTGGAATCTCTGTTTGAGGGGGTAGGGTTTTTGCAGTGGAAGCCTTGACCCCCTTAGGACCCTGAGAGATAGTTTCTGGGTCAGCAGCAGGATTTTTAAATAGAAATTTGTGGGAGTCTGGAACCCTGTAGTATCTGTCTGGCTTGACAGGGGCTGGAGGTAAGGAGTCAGGAGTCAGACTGGACTCTGAAAATACGTCATCTACAATGTCTAGCACATGTGGAATAGCCAGGGGCCTGTGCTGAGGCAGTAAAAGGAAGTCTCTGGGCCTTTTCCTAGATTCTGAATAAATATGGCTCTCCCAGTGGGAATGCTCCCTTATGGTATGCAGTGTTTCCCCCAAAAGAATAATCCTCAGGAGGAGAAGCTGAGGGGACAGATTCTTCAGCATCAGAATCCTCATAAGGAGGAAGAGTGTATTCCTGATCAGAAGAAGAACCAGATGAAATGGCAGCCTGATCTGAAGATTCATATTCTACCTGTTGCCTAGGCCTCTTGTCAGGAGGGGGATGAGAACCCCTGATCAAAGTAATCAAGTCTTCGGCCATTTTGAGCATCTGTTTTTTTTAGGCATAGAGGCCTGTCCATGGGGCTGTTGTACTTGTTTCTTTGTCTTTAAAGCTGCTTTAGTCTTTGTCTTTGAAGATGAAGTCGTTTTAACATATAATTGTGTTGGCCTGAAAACACCCTCAGAAGCCGGTGCCTGCTCAGCGGCTCCGGACCCATCTGAGGGAAAGGTTTCTGAAGGTCCAATACCTTGAGTTTCTGTAGGCCTGGTTGACTCCACGTGGAAATCGGTATCTGCCTGTGGCTCTAAAGTTGTGGTCATCAGGGGCTGCGAAAGCACCTCACTGAGAACAGGCGAACTGGCGACTGGCCTAGAAGAAGCCTCGTCGTCGGTTTTGGACCTCGGATGTCTGTACTTCTCTTATTCCTTGCGTTTTTTGTAAACTCCGGTAGTCGGCTGTTCTGACGGCATTATATAATTAAATCTTCTGCCAAAGTAATGAAATGCAAAATCGTTCCGACGCTTAATAGTGCGTTGGTTAAATCAAGCACAAAACCGACAGCTAGCAACGTCGTGGTCAGGGCCGAGGCAAGGAATGCAGTAAGAATAAAAATCCTTATGAGGTATTTGCTTCCCACAAGAAATACAATTAACTTTTTCTGACATCGGTCTGGAGCAAGAAAAAAGTTTCCCCATGGGGTACTTAGCTTTAAATGAAGACTTTGAATCTGAAATTCGAACTTGAAAATCTCAGGAGTCGGCCGACCGGCACTTGCGAACTGCTTTTGCTTCGGGTACCGCACGGCAAGAAAGACTGAAGAAAATGGTGTCAGCTGCATCTTTTATACCCCTGCCGCACTGACGTCAGGGAAGAGGCGACAGCGGCCGACGCCGGACGTAGACTTTGGAATTCAGGCAGACTGCGGGCAGCCTGCCAGCAGGATAACCCAATTGTAATGACTGCAACAGTGAAACACGATGAACCTCCATGAATCCAAGAATCCTACGATATTCTCTGTGTGAAGTCTCCAATTGATTGGAGAAGATCAGGAACACTGCCGGAAACAAATACACCTTTTCCAGTGTTAAGAATATCACTGAAGAGATATCTGAACAGCTGTCTAAAAGCACAATCCTGTGTGAGTTTGTCAAGAAGGATTTTTGAATTTTCATCTGGAACTCCAGATTGGTAAGGAGTGAATAAACCCATGTTAAGTACTCCTGAAATCTGGCAGAAGACTCTGCAAAGATCAGCAAGTCACCTATGTAATGAAAATGTGAATGTCTTGCAGTCTTGCAATGGGCTACTACTGGATACAGACATTTTGTAAACACCCTAGGAGTTGTAGCTAACTCAAAGGGTAATGCAGAGAAATAGCGTGACTGGGGCACAGAATCTGAGAATTTTTTTAAGCATGTGGCTGCGAGAATATGATACACATAGTTTAGGTCTAACATTACCATACAACTCCGAAGAGGAATGTCTGGTAAGAGATCCTAAAGGGTCAACATTTTGGCGTTTGGTACTTTCCCAAACCAAGTGAGAAAATAAAGATATCCAGAAAGATCCTGATCTCCAGGGAAAGCTCATTCTTTGAAACCAGAAGTATTCTGGAGTAGAAGCCTGCCTCCGCTTGGTGTAAAGTCATTGGCAGTATGATTCCTGGGGTAAGCATGTGTTGAAGAACCTGAAGAAAAACCTCCATTTGGGTTGGAAGATAAGAAAGAAATTCCCTAAAATGAGGTACATATATTTAGTTTCAACTGTAACCCTACTGAGCCAGTATTAGTACCCATGAGTCTGAAACAATCTGTTGCCAAAGGGAATAACTGAGAGCCAATCTATGGGACAGAATGAGATATAGCAACATGAGGGGAAGGGGAGGAATGCTGGCAGTAGTCTTCTCATTTTTTTCACAAATTCCTTAATTGTCGCACTCCTGCCATCTCTTTTTCCCGTTTGCCAGACAATGGCAGGTGCTGATCACTGCCTTTTTTTTTTAATAAAAAAGGGGTGTGTGGTAAGATTAAAAATTTGGGGCTTGAAAAATTATAGCAATTCCATGAATTAACTTCCCTGTGTCCCTTACACTGTTTGGGAAGCAGGGTAAAAAAAAAAAATCTCTAAATAGATAGACTTGTATATAGTAAATTTAAGGCCCCACGTTATAATATTTGCAAGGTTCCCTATTTAAAGGGTACTTACCCTTGTGGGAAATGTATTTCGTGTAAATATGTGGTACAAACTTTTCAGTATATTAATGGTGGCAAATTTAATGTATTAGGTAATTTCTGCTGTAATATAGAATGTATTGTATATGCAATAAAGTGCCCATGTAATACGTTCTACATTAGGGAAAGCAAGAGGGCTTCCAAGCTTCATCTTCAACAGCATGTTAGAGATATTAAAAACCGGAAATATGAAAGCCCTCTTGCACAACACTTCTTATAATATCATAATGGGGACCCTATGGATTTGCAAGGCACGTTTCAGAAAAAAATAAAAAACTATGAATATTATGATACTAAAAAAGCTTCTTTATAAGGAAGATTTGCTTATTTTGAAATTTGGCACTTTAAGTCCTGAGGGGATGAATATGTTCTATAATTGGAAAGTTTTAGTATAACAATTTAATTGAATGATGAGTTAAATAGTCAATTGTTTTACTGATTGTGAGATTTTATTGTATAAAAGATTTGGCTAAGTATTGAATTTTGTATTCCATTGAAGGCAGTATCTGCCAAGACGCTAGAATTTATTAAATCCTTTTGGAGAACACTGGACTGTCGTATTTGTCTTTTTCAGTACTTGGATTTTGGTGTTGTCTTGGATAAAAAAAAACTCTATTTACAGTAGAGTTTTAAATCTCAGACTTTACTTCATTAGAAAACGTTTGAGAATGCATCCAGGTCTATCTTCTTAAAACAGTAGCAGAGGACCAAGACACAGAATCTGCATAATACACTCTTCAAAGCATATGGAAGTAGTCAAGACATGTTAGAAATTGTACAATTTAGACAGGACCTACCTTCTGAAGATGTGTGACAGGACAATCCCACAAGCTATAAACTCCTGATGGAATAAACTGGAAGGAGGAAATTCTACTATGAAATCTTTCTAATATCTCACCTTCTAATCTGCAAGGGAATGGTTGCTATTGAGTGCTTTTGCCTCTTGTGTACAGAAGGTGGAGGGTCAGTTTCTACAGGCAGCAATTAACACATCTTCCAAGGCTGGCATAATAGGAAGAATGGGTATAGTATGTGGAAACCCACTTGACTTGCAGCATATCAAACCTTTTCCTCAGTTTAGGGTGGGAAAGTACAGTTGTGTACCTACCATAAATGTAGATGTTCGAGTGTATTCACTGTTGCAGTCCTTACAATTGGGTTATCCTGCTGGCAGGCTACCCGCAGTCGGCCTGAATTCCAAAGTCCTGGCCCGGTGTCGGTTGCTGTCGCCTCTTCCCTGACGTCAGTGCGCCAGGGGTATAAAAGATGCAGCAGACACCATTTTCTTCAGTTTTTCTTGCCCCAGATGTCAGGTGCCCCCAAAAGGGTAGGCTAAAAATTTATGATCATAAATAAGCATACACATAACCTTCATCTACAAGCAAATACACCACATAGGTTGTATAGAATAGAGAAGTACAGATAAGTCCCAGCAATGAAAGGGGGATGGTGGCAGGGTAACCCAGACTGCAACAGTGAATACACTCGAACATCTATATTTATGGTAGGTACACAACTGTACTATGTTCATCATATTTCACTGTTGCAGTCATTACACTTGGGTTGAATCCCAAAGCTGAGGTTGGGTGGCTGGGCCTAAATAGAATTAGGAGTGGCTATGAGGCCCTGCAGAACTGCAGTGGCAAAGCCTGCTTTGGATTTAGAGTAAAGAGGTAAGTGGTAGTGCTTGGTAAAAGTGTGCACTGAAGACCAGGTTGCAGCCTCCAAAATGTCTTTGGTTGGTACTCCTCTGAGGAAGGCTGCTGAAGTGGCTGCTGCTCTAGCAGAATGTGGCCTAATGCCCTTAGGCACTGATTTGCCATGTTGTGAATAGCAGAAACGAATGCAGTGGGCTATCCATTTCAAAATAGTCTGCTTTGAAATAGGTTTTCCTTGCGATCCTGCAGCATATGCCACTAAGAGCTGCTCAGTCTTTCTGAAATCTTTAGTTTTGTCCAAGTAAAAACGTAGCTGTCTGCGTATGTCCAAAGAATGCAGAAGTCTCTCCCCCTTGTTCTGCGGGTTTGGATAAAAGGTAGGCAAATGAATGGTTTGGTTAAGAGCCACACTGGACACTACCTTGGGCATAAAAGTTGGGTTTGTCCTTGGAGAAACCCTGTCCGGATGGAAAATAATAAAAGGTTTCACAGCCATTAGTGCCTGTAACTCTGAGACTCTTCTTGCTGAAGTTATTGCTAGGAGAAGAGCTGTTTTCCATGATAAGAATTTTATCTCAGCTGTATTGGCTGGCTCAAAAGGAGGCAGTGTGAGTTTTTCCAAGACAAAATTGAGGTCCCATGCCGGTATTGGAGCTCTCCTTGGAGGTCTTATGCTTTTGGCCCCTCTGAGATACTGCCTTAGCAGTGGATGAGAAAAAATAGGTGGGTCCGTATTGTAATGAGCTGAAATGGCAGAGGCATGGATCTTGAGTGATGAGAAGGATACGCCTTTGTCCAGCATCTCAGTTAGGTATTGTAAAATCTGAGGAATGTTTGGTGCAAGCAGGTCAATTCCTTGTGCCTGGTTCCAAGCACAGAATCTCTTCCACTTTTCTGCATAAGATTTTCTGGTGCTGGGCCTCCTGGCCTCCAAAATAACATCCATAACTGCTTTTGAGAGAAGTGTGTTCTGAATGGTTACATTATCCGCCATGCAGCCAGATTTAGGGTTCTGAGTTGGCTGTGTAGGATCTGATTGTTTTGTTGGGTCAGCAAATGAGGAATTTGAGGTAATGTCCAGGCTGGGCCTTGAGACAAGCTCTTTAGGACTGGGTACCAGTGCTGGCGTGGCCAGTCTGGGGAAATCAGTATAACTTTTGGCTTCTCTTGTCTGACCTTTAGGAGTACCTTGGGGAGGAGAAGCAGAGGAGGGAAGGCATATACTGTGAGGGCTTTCCAGCTGAATGAAAGGGCATCCACTTTCCATGCTTGTTCGTGATAAGTCCAAGTGCAGAATCTCTGTAGCTGGCAGTTGTGAGGGGAGGCAAATAGATCTATGTCTGGGCATCCCCATTTCCCTGTTATCAATATGATGATTTGTGGATCTAGTTTCCACTCGTGGGGATCAATGAGGTTTCTGCTTAGTTTGTCTGTCAAAGTATTTGTCTTTCCTGGCAGGAATTGTGCTTGCAGGTGTACTTGATAAGTCAATGCTGTGTTCCACAAAGTCATGGCTTGTCCGCAGAGGGGGTAGGAATGTGTGCCTCCTTGCTTGTTTATGTACCACATGACTGTAGTATTGTCCATCTTTATCAGCAGTTGTCCTGGATGAAGTAGGTCCTTGAAGGCTGTCAGAGCATTCTGTACAGCTAGCATCTCTTTTTGATTGATATGAAGATGCATTTGGCTTGTGGGCCATGTGCCGTGAATACACTTTCCTGCCATGTGTGCCCCCCAGGCATAATCCAATGCATATGTTAGTATCTGCCTGGCTGTGGGTAAAGCGAATGGCTGTCCCTTGTTGTGGTGACAGGCCTGTGCCCATCATCGAAACTCCTGTTGCAGGTAGGGAATGAGAGTAATTAATGTTTCCAGGCTGTGGCAATGTTGAGTCCAAACACTTTTTAGATACCACTGTAGTTTCCTCATATGCAGTCTTGCATATGGAATTACTAAAATGCAGGATGCCATGTAGCCCAGACCCTGCAGAATTTTTCTTGCAGATAGCTGGGTCTTTCTTGCCATGTTTTCGAAGAAAGATGTCAGTTGCCTTTGTTTATCTTGTGTGAGATAAGCCATCTGGGCAGTTGTATTTAAGCTTGCACCCAGGAATATTATCTCTTGAGAGGGTACTAGTTTTGATTTCTTTTCGTTTACTGTGTACCCTAGGCAAATTAGTAATCTTTTTACAAACGCCAGATGCTTTAGTAGAATGTCTTTGGTCTCTGCTTGAATAAGGCAGTCGTCCAAGTAGGGGAATATTTGAATTCCTCTTTGTCTGCAAAATGCAATTACTGGAGCCAGGCATTTTGTGAAGACCCTGGGCGCAGTAGATAAGCCAAAGGGCAGTGCAGAGAATTGGTAGTGCATTGAGCCAGCTATGAATCTGAGGTATCTTCTGCAAGTTTGTCTGATTGGGACATGCAGGTATGCCTCTTTGAGGTCCAAAGTTACAAGCCAAGCCTTCTTGTCCAGCATGGGCAGAAGCTGCTGCAGAGTCAACATTTTGAATTTTGGAACGTCCAGAAAAGTATTTAGAATAGACAGGTCCAGAATTGGTCTCCAGGCTTTGTCCTTTCTTGGTACTAAGAAAAGTCTTGAGTAAAATCCTTGTCCCTGCTCTTGTTGTGGCACTGGCTGAATAGCCCTCATGTCCATGAGAGATGAAACTTGTTTTTGTGCCTCTGCCCATTGATTGTGTGGCAGGTCTGGCATAGCTTTTGCCTTTGGAAGGGTGTGAAAGTGGAACCTGTAGCCCTGAGAGACTATATTTAAGACCCATTTGTCCTGGGTGATCCTGTGCCAATTTTGTGAAAAAAAGTGCTAGCTTTCCCCCTAAGGGAGCTGCCAAAAGATAAGTGTTTGGCATTGGCAGAGGGAAGTCATTGGGACTGTTTCCTATAAGGCTGTGATTTGTCTTCTCTGCTTTTGGAGGCAGAATCACCCCATTGTTTGGGCCTGTATGAGCCCTGGGGCTGTTGCCTGCCTCTATGGCATCTGAATCTGCCTCTTTGTGGCCTGTCTGACACTGGAAAGGACCAATTCTTAGAAGGCCAGTTCCTGCTAAATCTGGGTGGCTGTACCTGTAAGAAATCATTTACTGTCTGCATAGATTTAGCTTTATCCTCCATTTTCTTCAACACCTCTTCTGCCTTAACACCAAACAAAGCATCATGCTGTAGTGGAGCATCCAATAATTTTGCTTTAACATGATCAGGCAGAGTCTGTACCTTTAACCAAGCATGCCTTCTAATAACAGAACCTCTAACAGTGGCCCTGCACAAGGCCTCCAGTGAATCATAACCACATTGCAAAGTATGTTTTCCCACTTGTTCAGCTGCATGCAATAAATCCTGCAAATCTTTGTTCTCAGAACATTCAGAATTTGTCAACATTTTTTGTTTTAACAAAGACAGTAAGTATTACTGATATTTGAGCATATGAAAATGACAATTTAAAGCCCTTACAGCCAAGGTAGCAGAAGTGTACACTTTTTCCCCCCATCTGCCCAGAGCCCTAGAATCTCTATCTGAGGGGACAGGGTTTTTAGCAGTAGCAGCCTTGATCCCTTTGGGACCCTGTGAGATAGTGTCTGGGTCCGCAGCAGGGTTTTTACATTGAAATTTATGGGAATCTGGAACCCTGTAGTATCTGTCCAGCTTAACAGGTGAAGGAGGTAACGAGTCTGGAGACAGGCCAGACTCTGAAAATACATCATCTACTATGTCTAGAACAGGAGGAATTGCAAGAGGTCTGTGCTGAGGAAGTAAAAGAAAGTCTCTAAGCCTTTTCTTAGAATCTGAATAATCTTGGTTCTCCCAGTGGAAATGTTCCCTCATGGTATGCAGGGTTTCCCCAAATGAGTAATCCTCAGGAGGAGAAGCTGAAGGAATAGAATCTTCAGCATCAGAATCGTCATAGGGAGGAATAGAATATCCCTCTTCTGAAGAGGAATCAGAGGAAATGGAAACCTGATCAGAGGAATCATATTCAGTATCTTGCCTAGGCCTCTTATCAGGAGGGGGATGGGAACCCCTGATCAAAGTAATCAGGTCTTCAGCCATTTTGAGCATCTGTTTCTTAGGCATAGATGTCTATCCAGGAGAATGCTGTACTTGTTTCCCTGCTTTAACACTGCTTTAGACTTTGTCTTGGATGCTGAAGTAGGCTTTATATAAAGTTGTGTAGGTCTGAAAACACCCTCAGAAGCCGATGCCCGCTCAGCGGCTCTGGACCCATCTGAGGGATTAATTTCCGAAGGGCCAATACCTTGAGTATCCAGAGGTCTAGTTGTCTCCACGTGGGAGTCAGAGGTGGCTTGTGGCTCTGACGTAGCGGGAGTCAGGGGCTGCGAAACCGCCTCACTGAGCACCGGCGACTGGCCTAGAAGAGGCTTAGTCGTCGGCTTTGGACCTCGAATGCCTGTCCTTTTCTTTATCCGTGCGCTTTTTATGAATTCCAGTCGTCGGTTGCTCCGATGGCATTATATAGTTAAACCTTTGGCTAAAGTAATGAAAAGCAAAATCGTACCGACGCTTTATCGTGCGTTGGTTATGTCGTGGTCAGGGCCTAGGCAATTAATACAGTAAGAATGAAAATCCTTATGAGGTATTTGCTTCCCACAAGAAATACAATTGTTAACTTTTTCTGACATCGGTCTGGAGCAAGTAAAAAAGTTTCCCCAATGGGGTACTTGAAGACTTCGGATCTGAAATTCAATTTTGAAAATCTCAGGAGTCGGCCGACCGGCACTTGCGAACTGCTTTTGCTTCGGGCACCGCGCGGCAAGAAAGACTGAAGAAAATGGCGTCGGCTGCATCTTTTATACCCCTGACGCACTGACGTCAGAGAAGAGGCGACAGCAACGGATGCCGGACCAGGACTTTGGAATTCAGGCAGACTGCGGGTAGCCTGCCAGCAAGATAACCCAAGTGTAATGACTGCAACAGTGAAACACGATGATCATCATCCACTTGTTCCCACAAACATACATAATTTACCCAGAAACTAGTCTAAGAAAATGAAAACTCCTCTAACAGAGCTGTAGATGACAACCCTTCTGAATCAGTGTCAGGCTTGACAATTAGACAAAGAACACACTGTCCCTTGCCTATATCACAATCCTATGAAATATTTTCTCAGGAATATATTGACCTAGTTCATATACTAGCATGGATTTCTGCTCTTCAGGATAGAAAGCCTGCAATAAACTCCTGGCTAAGATAAGAATTATCCTTATGAGCAAATACATTTTATTTGCAGACATCCCTGGAAGGAGCCCAACAAAGATGGCACTTCATCTCAGGCAAGATGTCCCTTTCCTGGGCCCTTCTACGAAGAATCTCTCAGAGAAATTCCCAAACCCAAAGAAGAAAATTGGATTCGACACAAACAACCACAGAAGATGTGGCTAAAACTCGGTCCATGGTGGCATAAGTAATTACACCAGAGGAACCCATAAAAACCAGTGAGTGATCTGAGCAGCAACAACCGGCCACTGCGGAGTAGCTTACCAGTGACTGAGGCAGTGGCTTAGCCCATGGTGTATGCAAGTGCTCCTATTCTGTGCCTTTTTTTTTTTATTGTTAAGGTACTGCAGGAAAAGAAACAGGGCTGGTGCAAGAATCCATTCCATAGCCAAGGAAGAAGCCTGCTTTTCATTACGCACTGCTGGAAAAATTCAGCTGGAAGGCAAGTTGTCAGACCAGCTTTCACAACCAGCACACACACTTACACATCCCCATAAAATCCCTCAAATTTCAGAAGTAAAAACACAAGCAGTACACCAAAACTTTGTCAGACCTCTCAAGTCCCTTTCTCAGAAATGAACAAAAATAATTATCACAAAGCGTACACAAGCACCAAAGATAAAATACATTTCTAGATGCATAATTAAGTCGTTCGAGCAAAATGTCTCAAGCAGTAAAATTTGAAAGTGTACACAGACAGCAGGACAGTGCATAAAAAAATTCCCCAATCTTTAAATCCTTACACTTCGGTTAAAATGCCTCAAAAGCACTACATTTTCTCACAAAAACAGTCCACTATTCAATAAGCTCTACTTTAAAATAGAAGTTGTTGCCAATAATCTTCCAGTGTTAAAAAAATTGCCACTATTCTACAGGAAATAAAGAAAATCATAAAATACATCAAAATATTTAGAGAGACTATTTTCTCTGTGGAAAGGATTCCCTATGGGGGCTCATCTCCAGGAAATGAAGCTTGTAACCAAATGCTGTTCCTGTGAATTCCCTGCTTTCACATGAGGCATCAAGAAACTACTGAAGATTTCTTCACTCCGATTGCCATTTTCCCTAATTTCTCTTCTCTTGGGTTAACCGATCAGCAGTCAAGGTGAAGGTGTGGGAGGAGCAAAAGCTTTGTGAAGCGGGTCAGTTGCTTTCTGGACAGGAAAAAAAGCCATTAGGCCAAAATTTTCACAAAATCTCACCAGTGTGACACTGATATATAGGCTGCATCTTACACTGCATATATTACGGAGAGAGGTGGGTTAAAAAATAAAAAAATGACAGCTGAGGAAACAAGTTTCAGGATCAAAAGGTGCCCAATCCTGGTATACACATCAGTGCTAGGACTGGAAAAAAAATGTAAGTTTACAATCCTCAACACACAGAAACATTCCTATAATGGGATTAAGCCATGCTCAGGGGGAGGATGGTCCCCATGTAGAAGGAAGCAGAAGTCCACAAAACTCACAAAAACTGACAGGCCAGAAAAAAAAAACAGTCAAAGATAATGGAGTAGACTACTGAGGAGAAGGAAGAAACTGTGTATTGCAACTATTATGCAAGAAGCACTGAATTTCCACATAGAAGACATTCAAAAAGACTGACAAAATTAGAGGAAAGAAAAATACTTGCAAATGAAAAACTATCAAAAGCTTGAAATGCAAATTTGCATTCATTAATACAACACAGCCATGAAAAACACTACACAGACCAAGAAACTTGGGCCTGGAAAAAAAGAAGAGACAAAGAAAGAATGAAAACAAAGAACAAAACTCAAGAGATTTTTGAAAGTTATACTAAAAGGCACATGGACATGGGAAATAGAGAGAGATAGTACACCTACCATAAATGAAGATGCTTGAGTGTATTCACTGTTGCAGTCACCACATTTGGGTTATTTTCTTGCAGTAGCCCTCAGTCGGCCTAATTATCAAAGTCTTGGGTCCTGCGTTGGTTGCTGTCTCATCTTCAGTGACGTCAGGTAGTCAGGGGTATAAAGCATTCAGCCGATGCCATTACATCAGTTTTTCTTGCCCCAGATGTCAGGTGCCCCCCTAATGGGAAGCAATTAAATATACATATATACAAGGTTATACCTCCAACAAAAAAACAAATACACCAAAAAGCTTTTAGGCATGGTAAAGGAGAATAGAGGTATAGCCAAAAGAAGTCAGGGGGCTGGAGGGAGGGTAACCAGGACTGCAACAGTGAATACACTCAAACATCTACATTTATGGTAAGTGTACACAACTGTACTATGTTCTTCGGGTTTCACTGCTGCAGTCATCACATCTGGGTAGATTCCCAAAGCTAAGGATGGGAGGAGGAATTTAGATAGCATTAGGACAAGCTATAAGGCCCTGCAAGACTGCAGTGGCAAAGCCAGCTCTGGATTTAGAGAAAATTGGCAAATGGTAATGCTTGGTGAAAGTATGTATAGAACTCCAGGTAGCAGCTTCTAGGATGCCCCTGGTCCCTGGTAGGAACACCTCTGAGAAAGGCTGTAGAAATAGATGCAGCCCTGGTTGAATGTGGTCTAATCCCCTGTGGGATAGGTTTTCCATGGTGCTTATAGCAGAAATGAATGCAATGGCCTATCCATTTAGAAATGGTTTGCTTTGAAACAGCCTTCCCCTCTGCCCTGCAGCAAATGCCACCAGCAGTTGTTCAGATTTCCTATGAGGTTTAGTCCTGTCCAAGTAAAATCTAAGTTGTCTGTGCACATCTAAGGAGTGCAGTATCATTTCCCCTTTGTTCTGTGGATTAGAAAAGAAGGTTGACAAATAGCCACACTGGATAGTACCTTGGGCATGAAGGAGGGATTGGTCCTGAGGGGCACCCTGTCTGCATGAAAGATGATGAAAGGCTCCACTGCCATAAGGGCCTGTAATTCAGATACCCTTCTTGCTGAAGTAATTGCTAAAAGGAAGGCTGTTTTCCAAGAAATGAATTTTAACTCTGCACTTGCAGCTGGCTCAAAAGGAGGAAGAGTGAGGTTTTCCAATACAAAGTTAAGGTCCCAGGCTGGAGTTGGGGCTCTGCTGGGTGGTCTTAAGTTTTTGACCCCTCTGAGGAACTGCTTGAGCAGTGGATGAGAGAAGAGGGGTGGTTCTGTGTTGTAATGAGCTGAAATGGCTGAGGCATGAATTTTGATGGAGGAAAAAGAAAGGCCTTTGTGAAGCATCTCAGTTAAATATTGAAGAATCAGAGGTCAAATTGGGCGCTGCTGTGCCCATCCCTTGAGTTTGGTTCCAGGTACAGAATCTTTTCCATTTTTCAGCATAAGATGTTATAGTACTAGGCCTCCTTGCCTCCAAAATGACATCCAACACTTGTTTACTGAGAGATGGTAACGGAGAGATTAGATAATTAGCCAGGCTGCCAGGTTCAGGGTTTGAAGCAGAGGGTGCAGAATCTGGCTCTCCTGCTGTGACAGCAGGGTAGGGGTCTGAGGCAGGTGCCATGGAGCCAGCAGTGACACACTGCACAAGAGGGAGTACCAGTGTTGGCGTGGCCAGTCTGGTGCAATCAGCATCGTCCTTGGTTTGTCCTGTTTGATCCTTAGTAGTACTTTGGAGAGGCAGAGAAGGAAAGGCATAAACTGAAGGATTTTTCCAGCTGAAGGACAGAGCATCCACTTCCCAAGCTTGTTTGTAGGGAGTCCTTGTGCAGAATTTGTCCAATTGGTAGTTCTGGGGGGAGGCAAACAGGTATATATCTGGGCTCCCCCATTTGTTTATCAACATGTTGAAAGTCTTTGGTTCCAGTTTCCACTCATGTGGGTCCATGAGATTTCTGCTTAGTCTGCCAATGTATTTAGTTTTCCTGGCAGAAATTGAGCCTATAGACGCACTTGGTAGCTCAAGGCTGTGTTCCACAGAGCCATGGCTAGTCTGTAGAGGGGGTATGAATGGGTATCCCCCTGCTTGTTTATGTACCACATAACAGTGGTGTTGTCAGTCTTTATCATTAATTGTCCTGGAAGAATGTGGTCCTTGAAGGCTGTCAGAGCATTCTGTACAGCTAACATTTCTTTTTGATTGATATGCAGGTGCATTTGACTTGGGTTTCATTTGCCCTGAATGCACTTCCCTGCCAGGTGAGCCCCCCCATGCACAGTCTGATGCGTCTGTTGTTAGGGTTTGGGCAGCAGGGGGTAGAGTGAATGGTAGACCTTTGTTTTGATGGCAGACCTCTGCCCACCAAAGGAACTCTTAACTGTAGGCAAGGAATGATAGGAATCATCGCTTCTAGATCCTGAGAATGTTGACAACATTGGCTTTTTAGATACCACTGTAGTTTCCTCATATGCAGTTTTGCATATGGAATTAGTAGAATGCAGGAGGCATGAACCCCAAGGCTTGGAGTATTTGCCTTGCAGATAGCAGGGTTTTTGTGGCCATTAGTCTGAAGTAAGTTGTCAAATGAATTTGTTTCTCTGGCGTGAGGAAAGCCATCTGGGAAGTTGTGTTCTAGCTTTCTCCCAGGAATATAATTTGCTGACAAGGTACCAGATGTGATTTCTTTTAGTTTATGGTGTACCCCAGACAAGTTAGCACCTTTTGAACAAATGCCAGATGATTAAAAATTATGTCCTGGCTTTCTGCCTGAAATAGACAATCGTCCAGGTATGGGTATATTTGAATATTTCTTTGCCTGCAAAATGCAATGACTGGAGCTAGGAACTTTATGAATACCTTGGGCGCAGTAGATAAAGCCAAAGGGCAGTGCAAAGAACTGATGGTGCATGTAGCCTGCTTTGAAGCGTAGGTAGCTTCTGCAGGATTCCCTGATTGGGATGTGCAGGGAGGCTTCCTTTAAATCCAATGCTGTAAAAACCAGGCATCCTTGCCTAGCATAGGAAGAACTGGTGAAGAGTTAGCATCTTGAATTTTGGAATCACCAAAAAGGTGTTTAGGATAGAAAGGCCCAGGATAGGACACCATGAGTTGTCTTTTCTGGGTACCAGGAAAAGTCTCGAGTAGAAACCTTGTCCCTTTTCCTCTTCTGGTACAGTTTCAATAGCCTTTAATCTTAAGAGAGTACTTGCTTTTGAGCCTCTGCTCACTGATTTGGGGGTAGATCTGGCCAACCGTTTGGGGTTGGTAATGTGTGGAAGTGAAATCGGTATCCTTGGGAAACTATATTTAAAACCCATTTGTCCTGGGTAATGAGTTCCCAGTTTTTTGCTTGCAGAGCATCTTCCCCCTAAAGGAGCAGTCAGTTGAGAAGTGCTTGGGAGTATTAAAGTTGTCATTGAGACAGCTTACCATAGGGGGGAGTCTTACTACTCCCTGATTTGGAAGTGGGATCCCCCCACTGCTTAGTCCTGTGCGTACCCTGGGACTGAAGCCTGGGTGTTCTGCTGGTTCTGGGTTTGAACTGAGAAGGTCTGGAAGAGGCGGGAAAGGCCCAATTTTTAGAGGGCCAATGCCTACTAAATTTTGGAGGCCGTACTTGTAAGAAATCTTCAACAGTTTGCATAGATTTAGCTTTTTCCTCCATCTTTTTAAGAACAACTTCTGCTTTGTTGCCAAACAATCGGTCCTGATTTAAGGTAGCATCCAGCAATTTAGTTTTAACATGATCTGGCAAAGATTGCTCCTTAAGCCAAGCATGCCTTCCAAGTACAGACCAGGTGACAGCAGCCCTGCAAGATGCCCCTAGTGAATCAAAACCACATTGCAAAGTATGTTTTCCAACTTGTTCAGCAGAATGCATTAAATCCTGTAAATCCTTATTTTCAGCACAATCAGGAATCAACATTTTCTGTTTAAGCACTCTAATGTGTTGCTGATACTTTAACAAATGAAACTGGCAATTTAAGGCCCAGATGGCCAAGGTTGCAGAGGTGTATACCTTCTTACCCCATCTATCCAGGGCCCTGGAATCTCTAATGCAGGCCATGAACCCCAAGGCTTGCAGTATTTGCCTTGCAGATAGCAGGGTTTTTGTGGCCATTAGTCTGAAGTAAGTTGTCAAATGAATTTGTTTCTCTGGCATGAGATAGTAGCCTTAATGCAAAATCTTGACCAATGGATGGGAGATCGCAGATATACCCCAGGGATTACCTCAGTGTCACTGCTCGACAGAGGCACAGCAAAATAATGGGTATAGTTCCCCATACTAAAGGGGTGGCGTAAGCCACAAAACGATGGGCTAGGCTTGTAAATGCCCTCGGGCAGATAGCCTAGTATGAACCTATGAACCTATAATGCCCTTGGGTCCCTGTGAAATGGTCTCAGGATGAGCAGTAGGATTTTTAAAAAGGAACTTGTGAGAGTCGGGAACCCTGTAATATCTATCAGGTTTTCTGGGAGAAGGAGGTAAAGAGTCAGTGGCCAGGCTAGATTCGAAAAAGGCATCATCAACAATGTTTAGCACAGGAGGGATAGCTAAAGGCGTGTGTTGGGGCAGGAGTAAGAAATCCCTAAACCTCTTTTAAGAATCAGAGTAATCTTGGCTTTCCCAGCGAAAATGCTCCCTAAGAGTATGCAAGGTTTCACCAAATGAAAAATCCTCTGGGGGAGAAGCAGAGGGAATGCAGTCCTCTGCATCAAAATCCTCATAGGTAGATAAGGGTAAATCCTGGTCATCAAAGGAAACAAAAAATTCAGAAACCTGGTCAGAAGTATCATAAGCAAATTCAGTCCTAGGTCTCTTACAGGAGGATGGCTGGCTTCCCCTGATTAAAGTAATAAGGTCTTCAGCCATTCTTATTTGTTTTTTAGGCATAGAGGCCTGACCATGCAGTCTGGGCGTCAGTTTTCTAGGCATGGTTCGAGTTTTAGGCCTTGAAGAAGAAGATGGCATCGGTTTAATACGCAAGTCAGTAGGCCTGAATACACCCTCAGAAGCCGGTGCCTGCACAGCAGCTCTGAACCCATCCAAGGTAGAGACATCCACAGGTTCCACAGTTGAAGCATTTCGCGGCATACCAGACTCCGAATGGGTCTCAGTAGAGGCCTGCAAATCTTAAGTAGCGGGTATCAGGGGCTGCGACAGCACCTCTGAGTACCGGCGAACTGCCTTAGGAGAAGCGTCGTCGGCAGCTTTTGGGCCTAGGCGGCCTGTCTCTGTCTTTATCTTTGCGTTTTTTTGGAATGTCGTTAGTCAGATGGCTTACCGAAGACATATCAGGATAATTGAACCGAGCACCAAAATATTTAGAAGCAAAAATATACCGACGATGGATAGTTCGTAGATTAAATAAGGCACAAGACAGACGGTGAGGTACGTTGTGGTCAGGGCCTAAGCAAGGAATACAGTACGAATGAAAATCTTTATGAGGTATTTGCTTTCCACAAGTAATACAATTATTTACTTTTATTGACATCGGTTTAGAGCAAGAAAAAGTTTCCCCAACGGGGTACTTAACTTTTAGTTGAAGACATTGGTTCTGAAACTCGAAAATGAAAATTTCAGGAGTCGGCCGACCAGCACTTGCGAACTGCTTCTGGTACGGGGACCGCATGGCAAGAAAGACTAGTGTAATGACACTGGCTGCATGTTTTATACCCCTGATGACATGACGTCACAGAAGAAGGGACAGCAACAGACGCAGGACCCAAGAATTTGTTAATCAGGCCGACTGAGGGCTACTGCAAGCAGATAACCCCAAATGTGATGACTGCAACAGTGAAACACAAAGAACATCCTTGTCCCCATTCCTATGCTGGGACAGGTTGAATCGCCCTGTTACTTAGAGAGAGAACCTGCTGTTGAGCCTCTGCCCATTGATTTTGGGGTAGGTCTGGCCAACCGTTTGTGGTTGGTAAGGTGTGGAAGTGGAATCTGTATCCATGGGAAACGATATTTAAAACCCATTTGTGTTGGGTAATGAGTTCCCAGTTTTTACATGCAGGGCGATCTTTCCCTCTAAAGGAGCAGTCACTTGAGCAGGGCTTGAACGGTTTAAGGTTAAGTCATTGTGACAGTTTACCATAGAGGGGTGTCTTACTACTTCCAGCTTTGGAAGTGGGAGCCCCCCACTGCTTAGGCCTGTGAGTACCTTGAGACTGTAGCCTAGATGGTCTGCTGTTCCTGGGTTTGGACTGAGAAGGCCTGAAGAGACAGGAAAGTACCACTTCTTAGAAGGCCAATGCCTACTAAATCTGGGAGGATGCGTTTGCAGGAAATCTTAACAGTTTGCATAGATTTAGCTTTTTCCTCCATCTTTTTAAGTACTTCTGCTTTGTTGCCAAACAGGCGGTCATGGTTTAAGGGAGCATCTAGTAATTTAGCTTTAACATGATCTGGCAAAGTTTGCTCCTTAAGCTAAGCATGCCTTCTAAGAACAGTCCCAGTGACAGCAGCCCTGCAAAATGCCTCTAAGGAGTCAAAACCACATTGCAAAGTATGTTTACCAACTTGTTCAGCAGAATACATTAAATCCTGTAATTTTTTTATTTTCAGCACAGTCAGGAATCAACATCATTTTCTGTTTAAGTAACCCAATAATATGCTGCTGATACTTTAACATATGAAACTGGCAGTTTAAGGCCTTAATGGCCAAAGTAGCAGAAGTGTATGCCTTCTTACCCCATCTGTCCAGGGCCCTGGAATCTCTATCAGAGGGGGTAGGGTTTTTGGCAGTAGTAGCCTTAATGCCTTTGGGTCCCTGTGAAATGGTCTCTGGGTCCGCAGTAGGATTCTTAAAGAGGAACTTGTGAGAGTCAGGTACTCTAACAACTGTCAGGTTTCCTGGGAGCCGGAGGTAAAGTGTCTGGGGCCAGGCTAGATTCCAAAAAGGCATCATCTACAATGCCCAGTACAGGAGGGATAGCTAAAGGCCTGTGTTGAGGTAGGAGTAAGAATTCCCTAAGCCTCTTTTTGGAGTCAGAGTAATCCTGGCTTTCCCAGCAGAAATGCTCCCTAAGAGTGTGCAAAGTTTCACCAAAAGAGAAATCTTCTGGAGGGGAATGGAGTCCTCTGCATCAGAATCCTCATAGGTAGATGAGGGCAAATCCTGGTCATCAGAAGAAACAGAAATTTCAGAATCCTAATCAGAAGAATCAAAAGGAAAATCAGTTCTAGGTCTCTTAGAGGGAGAAGCCTGGCTTCCCCTAATTAGAGTAATAAGGTCTTCAGCCATTCTTATCATTTGTTTTTTAGGCACATGGGCCTGACCATGTGGTTTGGACGTTGGTTTTCTAGGCGTGGATAGAGTTTTAGGCCTTGAAGAAGAAGATGGCATCGGTTTGATATGTAAGTCAGTAGGCCTGACTAGACCCTCAGGAGCGGGTGCCTGCACAGTGGCTCCGGACTCATCCAAGGTAGAAACATCCACAGAGTCCATAGTCGAAGAAGCATCTTGCGGCATACCGGACTTCAAATGGGCCTCAGTAGAGGCCTGCGAATCTGAAGTAGTGGGTATCAGGGACTGCGAAAGCACCTCACTGAGTACCGGCAAACTGGCAACTAGCTTAACGGAAGCATCGTCGGCAGCTTTGGAACTATACAGTCTGCCTCTGTCTTTATCTTTACATTTTTTCAGAATGTCGGTAGTCGGATGGCTTACCAAAGCCATTTCTGGACAATTAAACAGAGTACCAAAATAGTTTGATGTGAAAATGAACAGACGACGAATAGTTCGAGGATTGAAAAAGGCACAAAACCGACGAGGGACGTCATGGTCTGGGCCTAAGCAAGGAATGCAGTACGAATGAAAATCCTTATGAGGTATTTTCTTTCCACAAGTAATACAATTGTTAACTTTTACAGACATCAGTTTAGAGCAAGAAAAAGGATCCCCAACGGAGTACTTAACTTTTTTGAAGACTTCGGTTCTGAAATTCAAAAACGAAAATTTCAGGAGTCAGCCAACCGGCACTTGCAAACTGCTTCTGCTTCGGGCACGGCAAGAAAGACTGATGTAATGGCATCGGCTGCATGCTTTATACCCCTGACTACCTGACGTTATGGAAGAAGAGACAGCAACCAACGCAGGACCCAAGACTTTGATAATCAGGCCGGCTGAGGGCTACCTGCAAGCAGATAACCCAAATACAATGACTGCAACAGTGAGACATGAAGAACATCTGGCAGGTCAATGGATTGGTTAATATTTGAATCTGAGATAACTTTGGTTAGAAAGGAGGGATTAGTCCGAAGGGATACTTTCTCTTTGTGAAAAATGATGTATGGGTGCTTTACGCATAAGGCCTGTAATTCTGATTCTCTCCTGGCTGAAGTGATGGCGATCAGGAATAAGGTCTTCCAAAACAAAAATTTTATATCACAGGTGGCTGCTGGCTCAAAAAGGTTGGTGAATCAAAGCTTGTGCAAGACTAACATCAAACTCCAAAGTTCAATGGCAAATTACACAGCTTTATTTTATTTTGGGTTTCCAAATGTAATGATTGCAGCAGTGAAACACGAAGATCACCAGCCTAAAAAAAAACACAAACAGCATGCAGACAAGCATCAGGTGGAAGTCAGGGGGAAAAGAATACTGCAACATATAGAACAGAAAGACATCTATGGTTATGGAAAGATTTTACATAACTATTCTACTTCTATTCATACGTTGCAGTATTCATAAGATGAGGGAGAATACCAAAGCTCATGCAGAAGATGTGGGCAGAGGGACAGTAGCACTCTCTACAAACCCCTGCAGGATAGCCCTTGCAAAACCAGCTCTGACCTGGAAATGCCATCCAACTTGTAATGTTTT
Source organism: Protopterus annectens (assembly GCF_019279795.1). Lineage (NCBI taxonomy): Eukaryota > Metazoa > Chordata > Ceratodontiformes > Protopteridae > Protopterus > Protopterus annectens. The sequence goes on from NC_056734.1 coordinate 568,337,208, forward strand.
GTGAAAGAGTGTACAAAAGACCAAGCAGCTGCATCTAATATGGAGGAGGTGTCCAACTCCAGACCTTTACAGAAAGTACCAGAACAGGACACGGCTCTAGTGGAATGTGCCTTAACTAGGGAAGCAAGAGTTTTCCCATTAGACACACAACAAAAGGAAACTGTTTTGGAAATTAAAGTGGAGATAGTCTGCTTGGAAACCAGCCTGCCCAGAGTCCTAGGATGATAGGAAATAAAAAGACTATCAGATTTCCTAATAGGCTTGGTTTTGCCTAATAATCCGACTGGTGTATGCACATCCAAGGAATGTAAAATCCTCTCACTAAAGGATTAGGAAGATGGGAAAAAGTGACAACTCATTCACCACCTTGGGCATAAAGGAGAGATTAGTGCATAAGGAGACCCTATTTCTGTGAGAAACAGAAAATGGGGAAGAGACTTTCAGTGCCTGAACTCCTGAGACCCTTCTGGCAGAGGTGATGACCACATGAACTGTATTCCAAGTGCAACGCTGAAGAGAAGAAAAAAAGTACAGTTGTGTACCTACCATAAATGTAGATGTTCGAGTGTATTCACTGTTGCAGTCATTACTCTTAGGGTTATCCTGCTGGCAGGCTACCCGCAGTCGGCCTGAATTCCAAAGTCTTGGTCCAGCGTCAGTTGCTGTCACCTCTTCCCTGACGTCAGTGCACCAGGGGTATAAAAGATGCAGCCGACGCCACTTTCTTCAGTTGTTCTTGCCCAGATGTCAGGTGCCCCAAAAAGGGTAGGCTAAATAGATTATGTCAAAAAACATGCATGCACTAAAGTAAACATTTCCTTCATCTACAAGCAAATACACCACATAGGTTGTATAGAATAGAGAAGTACAGAAAAGACCCAGCAAATGAAAGGGGGATGGTGGGAGGGTAACCTGGACTGCAACAGTGAATACACTCTAACATCTACATTTATGGTAGGTACACAACTGTACTATGTTCATAGTGTTTCACTGTTGCAGTCATTACTCTTGGGTTGAATCCCAAAGCTGAGGATGGGTGGCTGGGCTAAATAGGATTAGGAGAGGCTATGAGGCCCTGCAGAACTGCAGTGGCAAAGCCTGCTCTGGATTTAGAATAGAGAGGTAAGTGGTAGTGCTTTGTAAAAGTGTGCACTGAACTCCAAGTTGCAGCCTCTAAGATGTCTTTGGTTGGTACTCCTCTGAGGAAGGCTACTGATGTGGCTGCTGCTCTGGTAGAATGTGGCCTAATGCCCTTAGGCACCGATTTGCCATGCTGTGAGTAGCAAAAACGAATGCAATGGCCTATCCATTTTGAAATAGTCTGTTTTGAGACAGCCTTTCCTTGTGATCCTGCAGCATATGCCACTAAAAGTTGCTCAGTCTTTCTGAAAGCTTTAGTTCTGTCCAAGTAGAAGCGTAGCTGTCTGTGTATGTCCAAAGAATGCAGAAGTCTCTCACCCCTTTTCTGTGCATTTGAATAAAAGGTAGACAAGTGAATGGTTTGGTTAAGGGCCACACTGGACACCACCTTAGGCATAAATGTAGGGTTCGTCCTCAGAGAAACCCTGTCTGGATGGAAAATGATAAAAGGTTCCACAGCCATGAGTGCCTGTAAATCAGAGACTCGTCTTGCAGAGGTTACTGCTAGGAGGAGAGCTGTTTTCCAGGATAAGAATTTAATATCCGCTGTTGAGGCTGGCTCAAAAGGAGGCAGTGTGAGTTTTTCCAAGACATAATTTAGGTCCCATGCAGGTACTGGTGCTCTCCTTGGAGTTCTTATGTTTTTGGCCCCTCTGAGGTACTGCCTTATTAAAGGATGAGAAAAGATAGGTGGTTCTGTATTGTAATGGGCTGAAATGGCAGAGGCATAAATCTTAATTGATGAAAAGGATAGGCCTTTGTTCAGCATCTCAGTTAAGTATTGTAAAATCTGAGGAATATTTGGTACAAACGTGTCAATTCCTTGTTCCTGCTTCCAAGCACAGAATCTCTTCCATTTTTCTGCATAAGATTTTCTGGTACTGGGCCTCCTGGCTTCCAAGATAACATCCATTACAGCTTTGGAGAGTGGAGTGCTCTGAATGGCATATGAATACATTATCCGCCATACTGCCAGATTTAAGATCCTGAGTTGGCTGTGCAGGATCCGATTGTTTTGTTGGGTCAGTAAGTGAGAAGTTTGAGGCAATGTCCAGGCTGGACCTTGAGACAAGTTCTTTAGGATTGGGTACCAGTGCTGGCGTGGCCAGTCTGGGGCAATCAGTATAATTTTTGGCTTCTCTTGTCTGACCTTTAGGAGTACCTTAGGGAGGAGAGGCAGTGGAGGAAAGGCATATACTGTTAGGTTTTTCCAGCTGAAGGATAGGGCATCCACTTTCCAAGCTTGCTTCTGGCAAATCATTGTGCAGAATTCTCTGTAGTTGGCAGTTATGAGGGGGGGCAAATAGATCTATGTCTGGGCATCCCCATTTCCTTGTTATCATGCTGAAGACTTGTGGATCCAGTTTCCACTCGTGGGGATCCATGAGGTTTCTGCTTAGTTCGTCTGCCAGAGTATTTATTTTCCCTGGCAGGAATTGTGCTTGCAGGTGAACTTGATAAGTCAATGCTGTGTCCCACAAAGTCATGGCTTGTCGGCAGAGGGGGTAGGAATGTGTGCCTCCCTGCTTGTTTATGTACCACATGACTGTAGTATTGTCCGTCTTTATCAGTAGTTGTCCTGGATGAAGCAGATCCTTGCTAGCTGTTCAGAATGCCCCGACAGTTTTCATCTCTTTTTGATTGATATGAAGATGCATCTGGCTTGCGGGCCATGTGCCCTGAATACATTTTCCTGCCATGTGGGACCCCCAGGCATAATCTGATGCATCCATTGTTAGTGTCGGCCTGGCTGTGGGTAAAGTGAATGGCTGTCCCTTGTTGTGGTGACAGGCCTGTGCCCACCATCGAAACTACTGTTGCAAGCAGGGAATAAGAGTAATTAATGTTTCCAGGCTGTGGCAATGTTGAGTCCAATCACTTTTTAGATGCCATTGTAGTTTCCTCATATGCAGTCTGGCATATGGAATTAGCAGAATGCAGGATGCCATGAAGCCCAAAGCCTGCATAATTTCTCTTGCAGATAACTGGGTCTTTGTTGCCAACATTTTGAAGTAAGAAGTCAGTTGTCTTTGTCTGGTGTGAGATCAGCCATCTGGGCAGTTGTATTTAAGCTTGCACCCAGGAATATTATCTCTTGCGAGGGTACTAGTTTTGATTTCTTTTCGTTTACTGTGTACCCTAGGCAAATTAGTAATCTTTTTACAAACGCCAGATGCTGTAGTAGAATGTCTTTGTTCTCTGCTTGAATAAGGCAGTCATCCAAGTAAGGATATATTTGAATTCCTCTTTGTCTGCAAAACGCAATTACTGGTGCCAGGCATTTTGTGAAGATCCTGGGCGCAGTAGATAAGCCAAAGGGCAGTGCAAAGAATTGGTAGTACATTGAGCCATCTATGAATCTGAGGTATCTTCTGCAAGATTGTCTGATTGGGACATGCGGGTATGCCTCTTTTAGGTCCAAAGTTACGAGCCAAGCCTTCTTGCCCAGCATGGGCAGTAGCTGCTGCAGAGTCAACATTTTGAATTTTGGAAAGTCCAGAAATGTGTTTAGAATAGACAGGTCCAGTATTGGTCTCCTGGCTTTGTCCTTTCTGGGCACCAAGAAAAGTCTCGAGTAAAATCCTTGTCCCTGCTCTTGTAGTGGTACTTGCTGAATGGCCCTCATGTCCATGAGGGATGAAACTTGCTTTTGTGCCTCTGCCCATTGATTGTGTGGCAGGTCTGGCATACCTTTTGCCCTTGGCAGGGTGTGAAAGTGGAACCTGTAGCCCTGAGACACTATGTTCAAGACCCATTTGTCCTGGGTAATCATGTGCCAATTTGGTGAAAAAGTGCTAGTTTTCCCGCTAGGGGGCTGCCAAAAGATAAGTGTTTGGTTCTGGCAGAGGAAAGTCATTGGGACTGTTTCCTGTATGGTTGTGATTTGTCTTCTCCACTTTTGGAGGTAGAAGCACCCCATTGTTTAGGCCTGTATGAGCCTTGGGGCTGGGATTTGCCTCTGGGGCGTCTGTATCTGCCTCTTTATGGCCTGTCTGACACTGGAAAGGACCAATTCTTTGTAGGCCAGTTCCCGCTAAATCTGGGTGGCTGTACCTGTAGGAAATCCTTAACTGTCTGCATGGATTTCACTTTATCCTCCATTTTCTTCAACACCTCTTCTGCCTTAACACAAAACAAAGTATCATGCTGTAATGGAGCATCCAATAATTTTGCTTTAACATGATCAGGCAGATTCTGTTCCTTTAACCAAGCATGCCTTCTAATGACAGAACCCTAACAGCAGCCCTGCAAGAGGCCTCCAGTGAATCAAAACCACATTGCAAAGTATGCTTTCCCACTTGTTCAGCTGCATGCAATAAATCCTGCATTTCCTCGTTGTCAGAACATTCAGAATTTGTCAACATTTTCTGTTTAAGCAGTGACATTAAGTATTGCTGATATTTAAGCATATGAAACTGACAATTTAAAGCCTTTACAGCCAAGGTAGCAGAAGTGTAAACTTTTTTCCCCTATCTGTCCAGTGCCCTAGAATCCCTATCAAAGGGGACAGGGTTTTTTGCAGTGGAAGCCTTGACCCCTTTGGGACCCTGAGATATAGTTTCTGGGTCAGCAGCAGGGTTTTTATATAGAAATTTATGAGAGTCTGGAACCCTGTAGTATCTGTCTGGCTTAGCAGGTGCAGGGGGTAAAGAGTCAGGAGACAGGTCGGACTCTGAAAATACATCATCTACAATGTCTAGAACAGGGGGAATAGCAAGAGGTCTGTGCTGAGGTAATAAAAGAAAATCTCTGAGCCTTTCCTTAGATTCTGAGTAATCTTGGCTCTCCCAGTGGAAATGCTCCCTCATGGTATGCAGGGTTTCCCCAAAAGAATAATTCTCAGGAGGAGAGGCTGAAGGAACATATTCTTCAGCATCAGAGTCCTCATAGCGAGGAAAAGAGTATCCCTGTTCAGAAGAGGAGTCAGAGGAAATTGAAACCTGATCAGAAGAGTCATTCTGTCTCTTGCCTAGGCCTCTTATCAGGAGGGGGATGGGAACCCCTGATCAAAGTAATTAGGTCTTCGGCCATTTTAAGCATCTGTTTCTTAGGCATGGAAGTCTGTCCAAGAGAATGCTGTACTTGTTTCTTTGTCTTTAGAGCTGTTTTAGTCTTTGAAGCTGAGGTAGGCTTGACATATAATTGTGTAGGTCTGAAAACATCCTCAGAAGCAGATGCCTGCTCAGCGGCTCTGGACCCATCTGAGGGAATAGTTTCCAAGAGTCCAATACCTTGAGTATCCAGAGGCCTAGTCGGCTTCAGATGGGAGTCGGAAGCGGCCTGTGGCTCTGAGGTAGAGGGCCGTCAGGGGCTGCGAAAGCGCCTCACTGAGAACCGGCAAACCGGCGATTGGCCTAGCGGGGGCCTCGTCGTCGGTTTTAGACCTCAGATGCCTGTCCTTTTCCTTGCGCTTTTTATAAACAACGGTCATCGGCATTATATAATTAAATCTTTGGCCAAAGTAATGAAAGGCAAAATCGTACTGATGCTTAATAGTGCGTTGGTTAAATCTAGCACAAAACCGACAGCTAGCAACGTCGTGGTCAGGGCCAAGGCAAGGAATACAGTAAGAATGAAAATCCTTGAGGTATTTGCTTCCCACAAGAAATACAATTGTTAACTTTTTCTGACATCAGTCTGGAGCAAGAAAAAAGTTTCCCCAACGGGGTACTTAGCTTTAATGAAGACTTCGGATCCGAAATTCGATTTTAAAAATCTCAGGAGTCGGCCGACCGGCACTTGCGAACTGCTTTTGCTTCGGGCACCGCGCGGCAAGAAAGACTGAAGAAAATGCCGTCGGCTGCATCTTTTATACCCCTGGCGCACTGACGTCAGGGAAGAGGTGACAGCAACCGACGTCGGACCAAGACTTTGGAATTCAGGCCGACTGCGGGTAGCCAGCCAGCAGGATAACCCTAAGAGTAATGACTGCAACAGTGAAACACGATGAACATCTGCTGGTTCAACAGAGATCAAAGTAAGTTTCTCTACAGCAAAATTTAGATCCCAAGTAGGAGGAACTGGTTTCCTTGGTGGTCTGATATGAAGGACGCCTTTTAGGAAAAGTTTAACATCCAATGGAGGAATCATAGGCAGACGAGCAGAGACTGACGAAACATGAGGTTTTTACTGAACAGTATGACAATCCACTCTTCAATAATTCACACAGGTTAAGACGTACTGGAACGTCCACCAGCAGTGGTTGTAGGTCCTTAGAACGGCACAAGATGGAAAACCTTTTCCATTTAGAAATACAGAATTTCCTAGTAATGGGTTTTCCTGGCCTCCTGCAGAACTTGCACACGTCCTCAGAGAAAAGTGAAAGTGATCAAAACCCTATCACGCACAGAGTCAGTTGCCGGTGACATCTGTGGATGTATTACAGATCCCTTGTCCTGTACGAGTAGGTCCACTCTATGGGGTAACTTGTGATGATTTCCTTGGCTAAATGCCTAAGTAGGGGAAACCAATGCTGTCTTGGCCAAAAAAGAGTCGCAAACAAGATTTTCAGTTGCTCCAGCTGGATCTTCTGATCTTCAACAGGACTTTCTGAAGAAGTGGGGGGGGGGTGCATAGAGAAACATCCCCTTCTTAGAGAAAGATAGGGCATCCACCTTCCATGCCAAAGTATTGGGAGCTCTGGCACAAAACTTTGAAAGTTGTCTGTTCATAGGGGAGGCAAAGAGATCTACCAGAGGCATACTTCACTGATGGGCAATGTCCAGAAAAGTACAGTTGTGTACACATACCATAAATGTAGATGCTCACATGTATTCACTGCTGCAGTCATTACATTTGGGTAATCTGCTGTCAGGTTGCCCTCAGTCGACCTGAATAACAAAGTCTTGGGTCCTGCGTTGGGTGCCGTCTCCTCTTCCATGACGTCAGGTCGTCAGGGGTATAAAACATGCAGCCAACGCCATTTTATTCAGTTTTTCTTGCCCCAGATGTCAGGTGCCCCCCAAATGGGGAGCAAAACAAAAAATATTTTATATATATATATATATATATATATATATATATATATATATATATATATATATATATTTTTTAGCAACATAAACTTTACCTTCATCTAAAAGAAAAGTTATAGAAAAGGGGGATGGCGGGTGGGTAACCCGGACTGCAACAGTGAATACACTCGAACAGCTACATTTATGGTAAGTGTGCACAACTGTACTATGTTCTTCATGTTTCACTGTTGCAGTCATTACATTTGGGTAGAATCCCAAAGCTATGGATGGGAGGATGGAACTAGATAGCATTAGAAGCGGCTATAAGGCCCTGCAGAACTGCAATGGCAAAGCCTGCCCTGGATTTGGAGAAGAGAGGCAAATGATGATGCTTTGTGAAGGTATGAACAGAACTCCTAGTAGCAGCCTCTAGAATGTCTTTGGTTGGAACCCCTCTGAAAAATGCTGCTGACGTAGAGGCAGCTCTAGTGGAATGTGACCTGATCCCCTTGGGCACAGGTTTACCATGGTGCAAGTAGCAGAAACGAATGCAGTGGCTTATCCACTTAGAAATAGTCTGTTTTGAAATAACCTTCCCCTCTGACCCTGCAGCAAATGCTACCAGTAGTTGCTCAGACTTTCGTAGAGATTTGGTCCTGTTTAAGTAGAATCTTAGTTGTCTGTGTACGTCCAATGAATGCAGAATCCGCTCCCTCTTGTTCTGTGGATTTGGGTAAAATGTTGGCAGGTGAATTGTCTGGTTAAGAGCCACACTGGATACCACCTTAGGCATAAAAGAAGGATTGGTCCTGAGGGACAGCCTGTCCGGGTAAAATGTAATAAAAGGCTCTACAGCCATGAGAGCCTGTAGTTCTGAAACCCTTCTTGCTGAAGTGACTGCCAAGAGAAAAGCTGTTTTCCAAGTTAGAAATGTTATATCCACAGTAGCTGCTGGTTCAAAAGGAGGCAGGGTGAGTTTTTCCAGCACAAAATTGAGGTCCCATGCAGGAGTTGGTGATCTTCTGGGAGGCCTTAAATTTTTAGCCCCCCTAAGATACTGTTTAAGCAGAGGATGAGAAAAGAGGGGAGGCTCTGTGTTGTAATGAGCCGAGATGGCAGAGGCATGGATTTTTATTGAAGAAAAAGATAGGCCCTTGTCAAGCATCTCAGTCAAATATTGTAAAATCTGAGGAATATTGGGCTTTGCTGTGTCTGTTCCTTGTGCTTGTTTCCAAGCGCAGAATCTCTTCCATTTATCAGCATAAGATTTTCTAGTACTAGGCCTTCTGGCTTCCAAAATGGCATCCATCACAGATTTACTGATAGGTGTTTGAATAATTAAATGATCAGCCATGCTGCAAGATTCAGAGTTTGGAGCCGAGTGTGTAAAATCTGATTGTTCTTTTGAGACAGTAGATGAGGTATTTGAGGCAAGTACCAAGGTGAAAGTTGAGACATTCCTTAGAATTGGGTACCAGTGCTGGCAAGGCCAGTCTGGAGCAACTAGGATCATTTTTGTTTTTTCCTGTCTGACTTTTAGTAAGACCTTGGAGAGAAGAGGCAGAGGGGGAAAAGCATAGACTGATAGGTTTTTCCAACTGAAGGATAGGGCATCTACTTTCCATGCTTTTCTGCGATAAGTTCTTGTGCAGAATTTGTCCAGCTGATAATTTTGGGGAGAGGCAAATAGATCTATGTCTGGGCTACCCCATTTCTGTGTTAACATGCTGAAGATTTGTGGATTCAGTTTCCATTCGTGCGGGTCCATAAGATTTCTGCTTAGGTCGTCTGCTAAAGTATTTTGCTTTCCTGGCAGGAATTGAGCTTGAAGATGTATTTGGTAAGTCAAAGCTGTGTTCCACAATGCCATGGCTAGTCTGCAAAGGGGGTATGAATGTGTACCCCCCCTGCTTGTTTATGTACCACATAACCGTGTTGTTGTCCATCATGAAGTAAGTCCTTGAAGGCTGTCAAAGCATTCTGAACAGCTAGCAACTCTTTTTGGTTGATATGCAGATGCATTTGTTTTGGGCTCCATTTGCCCTGAATTCATCTCCCCGCCAGGTGGGCCCCCCAAGCATAATCTGATGCGTCTGTAGTTAGGGTTTGGGTGGCAGGGGGTAGAGTGAATGACAGTCCCTTGTTTTGGTGACATGTCTCTGCCCACCAAAGAAACTCCTGTTGTAGGCAGAGAATGAGAGGAATCATTGTTTCCAGACTGACAATGTTGACTCCATAAACTTTTTAGGTACCATTGAAGTTTCCTCATATGCAGTCTCGCATATGGAATTAGTAGAATGCAGGATGCCATGAACCCCAAAAGCCTGCAGCATTTGTCTTGCAGATAACTGGGTTTTTGTTGCCATTTATTTGAAGTATGTTGTCAGTTGCCTTTGTTTGTCTGGCGTAAGGTAATCCATCTGGGCAGTTGTATTCAAGCTTGCACCCAGGAATGTAATTATTTGAGAGGGTACCAGTTGGGATTTCTTTTCGTTTATTGTGTACCCTAGGCATGTTAGAAGCCTTTTTACAAATGCCAGATGTTGAAGAAGAGTGTCCTTGTCCTCTGCTTGAATGAGACAGTCGTCCAGATAAGGATAAATTTGTGTGCTTCTTTGTCTGCAGAATACAATTACTGGTGCCAGGCACTTTGTAAAGACCCTGGGCGCAGTAGATAAGCCAAAGGGCAGTGCAGAGAATTGGTAATGCAAAAACCTGCCTTGAAGCGGAGGTATCTTCTGCATGATTCCCTTATTGGGATATGCTGGTATGCCTCTTAAGTCTAGAGTAACCAACCAAGCGTTCCTGCCCAGCATAGGCAGTAGCTGTTGTAAAGTCAGCATTTTGAATTTTGGAATGTCCAGGAACATGTTCAAAATCGATAAGTCCAGTATTGGACGCCAAGCATTGTCTTTTCTGGGTAACAGGAAAAGTCTTGAATAAAAACCTTGTCCTTTTTCCTTTTCTGGTACTGGTTGAATAGCCCCCATTATCCATGAGGGAAATAACTTGTTTCTGTGCCTCTGCCCACTGATTTTGTGGCAGATCTGGCCATCCGTTTGGAATTGGCAAAGTATGGAAATGAAATCTGTACCCCTGGGATACTATGTTTAACACCCACTTGTCCTGGGTAATTAACTGACAATTTTGAGCATGAAGTGCTAGTTTTCCCCCCAAGGGGGCTGCCAAAAGGTAAGTGCTTGGTGAAGGTACAGGAAAGTCATTGAGACTGCTTACTGTAGGGATGTGCTTTGTTTCCTCCAGATTTGGAGGTGGAGGCACCCCATTGCTTTGACCTGTAAGAACTCTGTAATTGGTATCTGGAGCCTTTTGAGCGTCTGGATTTGCCTTGAGTGGCTCTGTTGGATACAGGAAAGGACCAATTTTTAGTAGGCCAGTGCCTACTGAACCTGGGCGGCTGCACTCGCAAGAAATCTTTTACAGTTTGCATAGATTTAGCTTAGTCTTCCATTTTCTTTAAAACCTCTTCTGCCTTATTACCAAACAGAGTATCATGCGTCAAGGGGGCATCCAACAATTTAGCTTTAACATGATCAGGCAGATTTTGCTCCTTGAGCCAGGCATGCCTTCTAATCACAGAGCCAGTAACTGCGGCCCTGCAAGAAGCCTCCATGGAATCAAAACCACATTGCAAAGTATGTTTTCCAACTTGTTCTGCTGAATGCAATAATTCCTGTAACTCTATTTTCCACACAATCAGAAATCAACATCATTTTCTGTTTCAGTAAGCCCATAACATGCTGTTGATATTTAAGCATATGAAACTGGCAGTTTAAGGCCCTGATTACCAAGGTTGCAGACATATAAACCTTCTTTCCCCATCTATCCAGCGCCCCGGAATCTCTATCAGAGGGGGTAGGACTTTTGGTTGTAGAGGCCTTTACACCCTTGGGCCCCTGTGAAATAGTCTCGGGATCAGCAGCAGGATTTTTGAATAGAAATTTGTGGGAGTCAGGGACCCTGTAATATCCGTCTGGCTTACTAGGAGACGGAGGTAGGGAATCAGGAGCCATGCTTGATTCCGAAAACACATCAACAATTTCTAATAGAGGAGGTATTGCCAAAGGCGTATGCTGAGGAAGAAGGAAATCCCTAAGCCTCTTTTTTGATTCGGAGAAGTCCTGACTCTCCCATTGAAAATGCTCCCTTAAAGTATACAAAGTCTCTCCAAAAGAGTAACCCTCAGGAGGAGATGCAGATAGGATGGATTTCTCTGCATCAGAATCCTCATAGGGTGGAATAGAAAATTCCTTATCAGGAGAGGAATCAAAAGAAATGGAAACCTGATCTGAAGATTCATAATCTGTGCCTTGCCTAGGCCTCTTAACAGGGGGGGGGTGTGGGGTTAATTACCTTGATCAGGGGTTCCTAAGTCCTCAGCCATTTTTGATCATCTGTTTTTTAGGCATAGGGGCCTGAGCACGTGGCTCATGCATCATTTTTTTAGACATAGAAGATGTTTTTGACCTCGTTTTTGAGGCTGGCGTCTGTTTAATATGGAAATGTTGAGGCCTGAAAACACCCTCAGAAGCCAGTGCCTGCTCAGCAGCTCTGGACCCATCCAAGGGAGAAACATCTGTGGGTTCAATACTCTGAGAATCTCGCTGCACACCGGACTCCGAATGGGTCTCTGTAGAGGCCTGCGACTCAAAAGTAGTGGGCATCAGGGGCTGCGAAAGCGCCTCACTGAGTACTGGCGAACCGGCGACTGGCTTAGGAGAAGCATCGTCGTCGGTTTTGGACCTCGACAGTCTGTCTGTCTTTTTCTTTGCTTTTTTTGTGAACTCCGGTAGTCGGATTGCTAACTGACGACATTTCAGGATAATTAAATCTTGATCCAAAATATTTAGAAGCAAAAATATACACTTAATAGTGCGTTGGTTAAATCTAGCACAAAACCGAAAGCAAGGCACGTTATGATCTGGGCCTAGGCAAGGAATACAGTACAAATGAAAATCCTTATGAGGTATTTGCTTCCCACAAGTAATGCAATTATTAACTTTTACTGACATCGGTAAGGAGCAAGAAAGAGTTTCCCCAACGGGGTACTTAGCTTTAGATTGAAGACTCCGGTTCTGAAACTCTAATGTGAAAATTTCAGGAGTCGGCCAACCGGCACTTGAAAACTGCTTCTGCTTTGGGCACCGCGCAGCAAGAAAGACTGAATAAAATGGCGTTGGCTGCATGTTTTATACCCCTGACGACCTGACATCATGGAAGAGGAGACAGCAACAGACGCAGGACCCAAGACTTTGTTAATCAGGCCGACTGAGGGCAACCTGCCAGCAGATTACCCAAATGTAATGACTGCAACAGTGAAACACAAAGAACATCACATCACTGTGTAACATCCATTCGTGGGATTGAGTCATGAACCTGCTCAGTGCGTCTGCCACAACATTTCAGCATTTTGAGTGGGAGGAACGTAGACTGCTTGTACGGTGAGTTGACTCAGAGGCTACCTCCCAAGCTTGGAGAGCCAGTCTGCACTGGAGATGAAACTTGGTCCCTCCCTGCTTGTTGACATACCAAAGGACTGTGGTGTTGTCTGAACCACTTTGGGGCACCTGGAAGAAAAAGAGGTTTAAAAATTTGCAGAGTGAAAATTAGGGCTCTCATCTCTTTTATGTTTATGTGTTCCCTCTTTTGGGAGGGAGACCACACATCTTGAACCTTCCAGGATGCCAGGGTTGCTCCACATATCAAGTCTGAAGCATCCATGAACAGCTCCTGAGTGAGAAGGGGCAGCTGTAAGGGTAGGCCTGAATTCAAGGTAACCTGCTGACTCCACCAGTTCTGTTCCTTTTTCAAGCAGGGAAGAAGGGTAATAAAACTCCAATGGTTGAGCATGTTGTATCCATATTGTCCTGAGATACCACTTGACTTTCCTCATGTGCAGCTTGGCTAGAGGTTGCATGGGATAGTGGATGTCATAAAACACAAGAGGTGGAGAAACTCTCTGGCTGTCAGGGCCTGAAGAGGCATGAACGACTGAAGTAGGTATTGAGAGACAAAACCTTCTGGGGAGGTAAAGAAGCCAATATCCTGTCTATTTGTATTCTGCACCCTAAAAAAACAAAAATGGTCTTGTGAAGGAGCAAGGGTAGATTTCTGATAGTGAATCTTAGACCTACCAGCAGAGACACCGTGAAGATCAGATTCTCTTGAAAGGTATCTGGAGAATGAGCCTGGAGAAAGGGATAGAATAGTTGTAAAATCTTACCATAATCATAGATGTCCTTCTCTTCCATGTTGCAGTATTTCAGCTTTTGGGTTTTCCTCTCTTGCTACCCGAACATCTGGCCAATATACACAAAAGCTAGTAGTCACTGCTGGGTATGTGGGATGTCTGACATTGGCTAAGGGAACGTGAGCCATAAAAGTGACATCTACATGTACCAGACCTCAGAACTGAGCACCCCAGTGGGACCCCAGCCCCAGGAAAACTGTACAAGTCCAGTGTCATCCAAGAAGGAGCAGTTCAAGGAAAAAAGAGAGGAAAGAGGGAGGGAAGGAATAATGCAACCTGGAAGAGGAGGACATCTACTATTATGGTAAGAATTTACACAACTATTCTATGTCCTTCTATTCTCATGTTGCAGTATTCCAACTCTTGGATGAGTGTCAAAGCTCACCAGGAAGAAGAGGGTGGTGGCTTTGAACTATTTTCTATAAATCTATGTAGGATTGCCCTGGCAAATTCAGCCCTGGATTTGGAAATGCTGTCCAATTTGTAACGCTCGGTAAAGGTGTGGACAGAGGTCCATGTAGTTGCCTCTAAAATGGTGGCAGTGTCCAATCCTTTAAAGAAAGCTCCAGATGAAGCCATAGCCCTAGTAGAGTATACTTTAATTTTGGACCCCAAAAGATTTCCCATGGTATGCATAACAGAAGGAAATTGCTCTGGAAATCCAGGCTGAAATTGTCTGCTTTGTCACTGCTTTCCCCAAGGCCCTGGGGTGAAAGGAAACAAATTGGTCTGATTTTGTAATAGATTTGGGTTTTCTAGGTAAAACCTAAGCTGTCTATGCACATCAAGGGAAGGTTAAGACTCTACCACTATCGCTCTGAGGATGGGCGATAAAGGTAGGAAGGTGAATAGCTTGGTTTAAGGATAGTTCACTGACCACCTTGGGCATGGCAGGTTGGTCCTAAGGGTTACTCTATCTTTGTGGAAGATGAGGAAAGGAAGGATGGCCATGAGGGCCCGACACTCTTCCAGCTGATGTCAAGGCTACTAGGAGTACTGTTTTCCAAGTACAGTTTTTAAGAGGCCTTAGAAGTTGGTTCAAAGGGGGTCACCTTGAGCGTCTCCAAGACATAATTCAGGTCCCAGGGTGGTGGGATAGGTTTCCTGGGGGTGGGTTGACATGCAGCACTCCATTTAGGAATAACTTTGCGACAACCGAGAAGACAAAAGGGATCCAGAGGCAGACAAGCTGAAATAGCAGTAAGGTGGTCTTTAACAGACGAGTATTCCAACCCTGTCTGCAAGAGTTCACACAGGTATGACAGTAACAAAGGGACATCACTCTAGAAAGGGTCCAACAGTCTTTGTAGACACCATATGGAGAATCTTTTCCATTTAGACATACAATATCTCCTAGTATTAGGCTTCCTGGCCTCCTGTAGGACTGTCAGCATATCCTCACTGTAGAGATGTCTGTAAGGGATCAGAATTCTGAATTCTATCACCCACAAGGTAAGATTCACAGATTGTAGGTGGGGGTGAATTAGGGATCCCATGTCCTGTGTGAGAAGGTCCACTCTGAGGTGACTCCCCCTGGCTAAATGCAGGAGTAGTAGTATCCAGTGCTGTCTTGGCCAAAAGGGAGTAAACCAACAAGATTTTGGTTTGTCCTGCTGGATTTTCAGTAGGACTTTCTGGAGAACTGAGAAGGGGAGAAATGCATATAGGAACATCCCCCTCCAAGAGATTGAGAAGGCGTCCATTGCCCTTGCCAGAGGAGTGGGCAGCCGGGTGAAAAGGATGGAAGTTGTCTGTTCATAGGGGAGGCAAACAGTCCACAAATGGGGTACACCTCAGACAGATCTATGTCCAAGAACACATTCCTGTGGAGCACCCATTCGTGGGACTATGACATGGACCTGCTTAGTACACTGCTCTGAAGGGATATACACTGCCTGCAGTGTGATTCTCTGTTTCATGGCAAGCTCCCACACTTGGAGAGCTAGTCTGCATAGCAAGTAGGATTTTGTTCCCCCCTGCTTGTTCAAATACCACAGAACTGTAGTGTCTGAACAAATTTTACTGAGCCCTGCTTCAGCGTATGTTTGAAGGTCTTTAGGGCCAACAGAATTGCTCTCGTCTCTCTGATATTGATATGTTATTGTTTGATGGAGTCTGGCCAACTGCCCTGGGCTCTTAGGGAACCCATGGATGTTCCTCAGCAGGGATCCAAGGCATCCGTGTACATCTCCTGCACTGGTAAGGGAGCCTGTAAGGGGAGTCCTGGGTTGCAGCTCACTTGATCCAACCACCATTGAATCTCTTTCGTGAAGCAAGGAAAGAAGGGGATTTTGTATTCTAGAGGATGAGTGTGCTGTGTCCAAAAAGACCTTGGGTACCACTGCAGCTTTCTCGTGTGGATCCTTGCCAATGGTAACATGGGAATGGTGGATGCCATATAACCCAGGAGTGTGAAGTACTGCCTGGCAGTTAAGTCTGTGGCCTGAAGGACAGTGAGCAGCTAATGCCTTAAGCTTTCCACCTTTTGGGGTGGCAGAAAGGCCCTCATGACATTCATCCTTATCCTGCACCCCAGGAATATCTGGTCCAGAAAGGGGACCAGGTTGGACTTGGGGTAATTTATCTTGAAGCCCAGTGCTTGCAGGAGTGATATTACTGTTTGTAGATGGCATAGCAGGGATTCTACGCAGTCTGCCTGGTTGAGATTTGAATCCCCTGGGCCCTGCAGAAGGCCACCACTGGTGCCAAGCACTTGGTGAAAACCCTTGGTGCTACAGAAAGTCCGAAGGGCAAGGCACAGAACTGAAAATGTGAGGAGGCCACAGAGAACCGCAGGTACTTCCTGTAGTTGGGCCTTATGGGGATGTGCAGGTAGGCATCCTTGATGTCCAAGGTGGCCAAGACCCCCTGAGGGAAAATCAAGGGGAAGGGGGTCTGCAAAGTGAGCACTGGAAAGATTGGCACAGGCAGAAAGAGACTGAGGTGGGAAAGATCTAGGATTGGTCTCCAGGGGCCAACTTTTCTTGGGACTAGAAAGAATCCTGAATAGAAACCCTTTCCCTTTTCTGTTATAGGGACAGGTTGAATTATTCCCTGGGCAATGGTTGAATTATTCTCTGGGCAATAAGGCTGTCTATAACCAGCTGAAATAATGGAAGCTGTTCTTAAGTGGGCTGTGGCATGCCCCCCTCAAGAAGGGGGTTGTGATCCAGGTCATAAAATAACCCATCTCTATGATGGACAAGATCCACCTGCCTGTGGCAATGTTTTTCCAAGCAGGGAAATGTTGAGAGAGTCTTAGGGATAGGAGAATGGAGTTGAGAGGTTAGTTCAGGAATGGCAGGTAGTCAGAGACTACCTGCCCTGTCTTGAAATTGAGGGTTCTGGCCAGGAGTCTGGGCTGGACTGGAGGGCATTGTCTGCTTCCTGGCGGTCCTTTAGCTCCTGGAAAGAGGTGGAGGAGCAGTGTGTTTCCTGATGAACAGTTTTTGAAGGGTAGCTCCTGTGGAATCTGGGGATAGGAGAAACAAACAGGTGTTTGGAGGTCTTTTAACTCCTTCCCCTTTTGTTGCAGAGTTTTGAATAACTCAGCCACCTTTCTCCCAAAAAGGGTAGAGTTATTAAGAGGTGCATCCAAAAATCTTGCCCTAATGTCATCAGTTGGGGCTGTAACCTTAGCCAGGAAAATCTTCTCAGGACAGAGGCAGATGCAGCAGACCTGGCTGAAGCTTCAGCTGCATCTTAACTGCACTTAATGGAGTGCCTTGTGACCTGAGAGGATAGACATACAAGGCTGAATATCTGAGTCTTGGCAGGAGAGTCAGGGATTTCACTCAAAATTTAGTGGCTCATCCTAAAAGGGCTACCGCATATTTGGACATGTGGGTTTGATAATTTATTGCTCTAAATGCCAAGGTGGATGAGGCGTAAACCTTTTTCCCAAGGCACTCTATGGCCTTGCTGTGTTTGTCTGTGGGGAGAAGTGAAGAGGATGGAAGGAGCTTAGATGCCTTATCAGCTGACAATGATACAGTGCCAGGATCCGCTGCAGGCCACTTAAGGAATTTGACTTCCTCAGGGACCCTGTAGAATTTATCAGGCCTTCGGGGTGCGGGAGGCAGGGAGTCTGGAGTAACTGATGCTGCATTAAAAGCATCCACGAATGCCGAAGTACTGGGGGAATAGCTGACAGGGCAGGGGAGTCCATCTGAAGAAGTTTATAGTATCTTTTCTGAACTTCTGTCATTTCAGAGGAGTCCCATTGGAAATGTTCCCTCATCTTTGAAATGGTCTCCCAAAGGTGAGATCCTCACCTGGGGAATCTGTTTCTGCAGATTCTTCCTCAGAGGGGCATAGCCAAGAGAAATGGCATTTGGGAGACATAAGACAGGGAATCCTCTGAAGAGTCAGAGGATTCCTCAGCTTCAGCTTGGGAAGTATCCAAGTCCTGAGGTCTAGGGCTTATCACAGGAAGAGCCACAGGGGAAGTTAAGGCTGTGGTAGGCCTCAGAGCCATGAACACATTAAAAAGGCTTTGATAAAAAGCCTGCCAATCAGGCTGGCTCTCTATTGTGGGAGAAACTAGCTTTATTTTATCCTTCTGTTTGAGGGAAGGCCTAGCAGGTGTCATAGTCAAGGTAGGCCTGGATTCAGTAATCTGTGAAGCAATTGAGGGATCCATCTGGGTAGCCGGTACAAGGCAAGGTTCCCCCCTCACCGTCGGCAGCCGACATCTGCATTACGCTCTGGGTTCTGCAGCTACCACAGCGGTATCCACTGTACCCATATCATAAGCGACTGATCGTTCCTCCAAGGCTGACATCAGCCACAGGAGGGACACTGAATGGAGGATGTGCAGCTACGGATTCAGGCCAAGCAACCTTGGCCTTTTTCTTGGGTGGCTCGATGGGCTGACCAGATGGCCCCTCTACACCTAAAGCTAAGTGCTTAAGGCACCAATTCTCAAGATAAATGCTTAACACATGCAGATGGCTGCATAGTGTTTTTGGAAAGAAGGCCTGGCAGATGGAGCAGGACTTATGGTTGTGCGTAGGCCCTAAACAAAAAGGCAAAGCTCGTGGGCATCTTTATGGGGATCTGATGACTGCACCTACACTTTCCCCTTCTGGATAACATGAACCTACACACACACACGTAGTGATTAAAAGAAACAAAACGTTCCCAACGGGGTAGTTATCTTAGAATTTTCGATCCGATGGCCGGAACAGCTGACTTACAACTGGCAGCAGAGAAGCTCTGAGGTCTGGTACGTGCAGAAGTCACTTTTATGGCCCACATTCCCTTAGCCAGCATCAGACATCCCACATACCCAGCAGTGACTACAAGCTTTTACATACTGGCCAGACCTTCGGGTAGCAAGAGAGGAAAACCCAAGAGTAGGAATACTGCAACATGAGAATAGAAGGACATCGTCCAAGTATGGGGAAAATATGAATACCCTTAGTCTGCAAAAGGCTATGACAGGAGCTAAGCATTATGTGAAGACCCTTGTAGCTGCAGACAGTCCAAAAGGCAAGGCAGAGAATTGAAAATGTGATGAAGCAATAGCAAATGGAAGATACTTCTTCAACCAAGGATGAACAGGAATGTGGAGGTAACCATCCTTGATGTCCAGAAACACCATCTAGGCCTGAGGAAGGATGAGGGGAAGTAAAGTGTTCAAGGACAGCATGCGAAAGGTGGGAACTTTCATGATGGTGTTTAGGTGCAACAAGTCTAGAATGGACCTTCAGGGGGCATCTTTCCTGGGGACCAGGAACATCCTGGAGTAAAACCTTTTCCCCATTTGGGAAGGTGGCACCATCTGAATGGTACTCTGAGAAAGAGGACTAAAAATGACTTGGGAAAGTAATCCAGCTGTTCTTTTGGGGGTTGTGGAATACCCCTGAAGGAAGGTGGAGTCTTCCACACCATGAAGTATCCCTGAAGGACGATTGACAGGAGCCAACAGTTCTAAGTGATCTATTTCCAAGCAGGGAGATAAAGAGAAGGATGCAAGGAAAGAGGAGTCTAGCTGGAAGGATGTTGGTAGTCACAGATTGCCTGGCTTGCTTGGAAAGGGCTGCTTCTGAGCAGCAGGCGAAGATGATGAGGACTTGGCTGAGTATTGCTTTCTAGTATCTCTTTTTCCTTTGGAAGATGGACTTCTGGAAGGGTTCCTTACAAAGGGGTTTCAGAGGGGCAGTTCCTATAAAATCTGGGAACTGGGGACACATAAATATGTTTTAAGTCTTGTAGCTCTTTGCCCTTTTCTTGTAAGGACTTAAAAGGTTCTGCAGCAGAAGCACCAAACAAGGTCTTGTTGTCAAGGGGTACATCCATAATTTTAGCCTTTATGTCATCTGGCAACGGCTGTAGACTGAGCCAGGAGTAAATCCAGAGAACAGATCCTGAAGCAGCAGCCTTGGCAGATGCCTTCACTGCATCGTAGCTACACTTAATTGAATGGCGTGTGACTTGAGTAGAAGAGCTCAGAATGGAGGATAACAAAGCCTTAGTAGGCGAGTCTGGAAGCTTTGAAATTAGCTTACTGATGTCACAGAGAAGGACTAGAGTATTCTGCCATATGGGTCTGGTAGTTTATGGCACTAAATACCAAAGTTGCTCAAGTATAGACTTTCTTCCCCAACCTCTCCATAACTTTTACTCTTCTTGTCTGAGGGAAGAAGGGAAGTGGCCTTATCTGCAGACATAGAAATAGTTGCAAGGTCTGCAAAGGGGCAGAAAAGTACAGTTTTGTACCTACCATAAATGTAGATGTTCGAGTGCTCATACAGCTGCAGTCATTACAGATGGGTTATCCTGCCGTCAGGCGGGTCCTCGGTCGGCTGAATTCCAAAGTCTAGGTCCGGTGTCGGTTGTCATCGCTTCTTCCCTGAAGTCAGTGCGGCAGGGGTACAAAAGAGGCAGCCGACGCCATTTTCTTCAGTTTTTCTTGCCCCAGATGTCAGGTGCCCCCAGAAGGAAGGCAAAACATAAAGTTATGCAAACATGTAAAATAGAATAATCAAAAAACAGTAGTTGCAAGCAAATACACCATAAGAGAATACCCCAAACAGGTTGTATGATAAGGTGTTTGTCATAAGGCCTGTCCCAAGAGGGGACGGAGGGGGGCTAACCTGGACTGCAGCTGTATGAGCACTCGAACATCTACATTTATGGTAGGTACAAAACTGTACTATGTTCATCGTGCATACAGCTGCAGTCATTACAGATGGGAAGAATCCCAAAGCTAAATAAGGGTGGTAGGCACTAAGTGGAACTAGGAGGAGCGAGGATGCCCTGCAAGACTGCTGTGGCAATGTGGCAAAACCCGCTCTGGATTTAGAGTATAGTGGAAGGTGATAGTGCTTGGAGAAAGTGTGCACTGAACTCCAAGTGGCTGCTTCCAAAATGTCCTTGGTAGGAACCCCCCTGAGGAAAGCTGCAGAGGTAGCTGTGGCCCTGGTGGAGTGGGATCTGATGCATGCAGGCACAGTTTTTCCATGAAATGAGTAACAAAAGCGTATGCAGTGGGCTATCCATTTTGAAATTGTCTGTTTGGAAATAGCCTTTCCTTGAGCACCTGTAGCATAGGACACAGAGTTGCCTTTCCTTGAGCACCTGTAGCATAGGACACAGAGTTGCTCGGATTTCCTGAATGGCTTTGTCCTGTCCAAATAATAATGAAGTTGTCTGTGAATGTCCAAGGAATGAAGTAGTCTTTCCCCTTTGTTTTGTGGATTTGGATAAAAGGTAGGTAGGTGGATAGTCTGATTCAAAGCTGCACTGGATACTACCTTTGGCATAAAGGTAGGGTTGGTTCGTAAGGAAACTCTGTCCTGATGGAAAATGATGAATGGTTGCACAGCCATGAGGGCCTGTAGCTCTGAAACCCTGCGTGTTGAGGTGATAGCCAGAAGAAAGGCTGTTTTCCATGACAAGTATTGTAGTTCTGTTGAAGAGGCTGGCTCAAAGGGAGGAAGGGTCAGCTTTTCCAATACGAAGTTGAGGTCCCAAGCAGGGATTGGTGGTTTCCTTGGGGGTTTTATATTTTTTGCCCCTCTGAGGAACTGCCTTAAGAGAGGACGTGAGAATAAAGGAGGATCTGTGTTGTATTGTGCAGAAATGGCTAAAGCGTGGATCTTGATGGAGGAGAAGGAAAGTCCACTGTTTAACATCTCAGCTAGGTACTGTAAAATTTGAGGTATATTTATTACCCAAGGATTCTGGCCCTTTTCTTGATTCCAGGCACAAAATCGTTTCCACTTGGCGGAGTAGGCTTTTCTAGTAGAAGGTCTTCTGGCCTCCAAGATGACATCCTGCACCTCCTTGGAGAGGAGAGTCTGTTGGGAAATCAAGGAATTCTCCATGCAGCTAGATTTAGAGTTTTGAGCTGGCTGTGAAGGGTTTTGTAGTTGTGCTGGGACAACAGAAGAGGGACTAGAGGTAGGATCCATGGTGGGGAATGTGTCAGGTTCTTCAGGAGCGGATACCAGTGTTGTCTTGGCCAGTCTGGAGCAATGAGAATCATTTGCGGCCTCTCTGCTCTGGCTTTTAATAGAACCTTGGGCAGCAGAGGAAGAGGAGGGAAGGCATAAACTGTCAATGTTGTCCAATTGAAAGAGAGTGCGTCCACTTTCCAGGCCTGTGGATGATAGGTCCTTGAACAGAATTTTTTCAACTGGTAATTTCTGTGGGTAGCAAAGAGATCTATGTCTGGCTGTCCCCATGCCTGAGTTATCTTTGTGAAAACTTGAGGATGCAACTTCCATTCGTGTGGATCTGTCAGATTTCTGCTTAGGTTGTCTGCCAGTGTGTTTTCCTTCCCTGGCAGGAATTGTGCCTGTAGCTGAATTTGCAATTCCAGTGCTGTGTTCCATAGAGTCATGGCTTGCCTGCAGAGGGGGTATGAATGAGTTCCCCCCTGTTTGTTTATGTACCACATCACTGTGGTGTTGTCCGTCCTTATCAATAGCTGGCCTGGATGCAGTAGGTCTTTGAAGGTCATAATGGCATTTTGCACGGCTAGCATTTCCTTTTGGTTGATATGTAGGTGCTTCTCTTTTTGGGACCATGTTCCCTGAATGCACTGATCTGTCATGTGTGCTCCCCAGGCATAGTCTGAGGCATCTGTTGTGATGATTTGAGTTGCTTGAGGTACACAGAAAGGGAGACCTGTGTTTCTTTGGCATGCTTGAGCCCACCACAAAAATTCCTTTTGAAGGCATGGAATGAGTGGTATAATTGTTTCCAAGCTGTGGCTGTGTTGAGACCATAAGTTTTTTAGGTACCATTGAAGTTTCCTCATATGCAGCTTTGCACATGGGATTAGTGATGCAAGATGCCATGAACCCCAGAGCCTGCAGGACTTTCCTTGCAGTTAGCCTGGTGAAAGTTGCCATTTTGCTGAAGTATTGAGACAGTTGCCCTTGTTTGTCTGGCATGAGGTAGGCCATCTGGGTGGTTGTATTCAAGCTGGCACCCAGGAAAATTATTTGTTGAGAGGGTATTAGTTTTGATTTCTTTTTGTTGACTGTGTATCCCAGGGAGTTCAACAGTTTTATTACAAATGCCAGGTGCTGCAATAGTATGTCCTTGCTGTCCGCTTGGATCAGGCAGTCGTCCAGATATGGGTAGATTTGTATTCCTTGTAGTATGCAGAAGGCGATTACTGATTCCAGGCATTTCGT
The DNA here is from genome assembly GCF_019279795.1 of Protopterus annectens. Classification (NCBI taxonomy): domain Eukaryota; kingdom Metazoa; phylum Chordata; order Ceratodontiformes; family Protopteridae; genus Protopterus; species Protopterus annectens. Next base: position 568,360,226 of record NC_056734.1, read on the forward strand.
AAACACTCTGGGAGCAGTAGATAAGCCAAAGGGCAATGCAGAGAATTGGTAATGGGTTGAACCTGCAAGAAATCTGAGGTATCTTCTGCAATCTTGTCTGTTAGGGACATGCAGGTATGCCTCCTTGAGGTCCAATGTTACCAGCCAAGACTCCTTGCCCAGCATGGGAAGAAGTTGCTGTAATGTGAGCATCTTGAATTTTGGCACCTGTAGATATGTGTTTAGGATGGATAGGTCTAAGATAGGTCTCCAATCTTTGTCTTTCCTTGGTACCAGGAATAGTCTGGAATAAAACCCTTGACCTTGTCCTTTCGCAGGTACCTCTTGAATCACTTTCATGTCCATGAGAGCGGAAATTTGTTTTTGTGCCTCTGCCCTTTGATTTTGTGGCAGGTTTGGCATGCCTCTCATTTTTGGAAGGGTGTGAAAGTGGAATCTGTAGCCTCTGTCTATAATGTCCAGGATCCATTTGTCTTTTGTAACAATATGCCAGTTTTTTGAGAATAATGCCAGTTTTCCGCCCAAAGGTGCTGCCATTAAAGCTTTGCTTGGCAGGTGTAGGGGGAAGTCATTGTGTCTGTTTTCTAAATGACTGTGATCTATCTTCTCTACCTCTTAGGGTCGGTGCTTGCCACTGTCTGGCTCTGAAAGATCCTTGAGGTTGCCCTCTACCCCTAGGGCATCTGTATCTGTCCCTTTGAGGTCTGTCCGTGGCTGGAAAGGACCAATTTTTTGAAGGCCAGTTTCTACTGAAACGTGGAGGTTGTACCTGCAGGAAATCCTTTACTGTTTGCATTGATTTAGCTTTTTCCTCCATTTTCTTTAGTACCTCCTCAGCTTTAACACCAAACAATAAATCTTTGTGAAGAGGTGCATCTAATAATTTAGCCTTGACATGATCTGGTAAGGTTTGCTCTTTGAGCCAAGCATGCCTACGTATAACAGACCCCGTAAGAGCAGCTCTACATGAGGCCTCTAAAGCATCAAAACCACACTGCAAGGTATGTTTACCCACTTGCTCTGCACCATGCAACAAATCCTGCAACTCTTTTAAATCTGGTTGTTCTGGTTGTGCCATTTTGCTTTTCAACTGAGATAACAAAAACTGTTGATACTATAGCATGTGGAATTGACAGTTTAATGCTCTTATAGTTAAAGTGGCCGAGGTGTACACCTTTTTCCCCCCACCTTTCTAAAGCTCTGGAATCCCTCTCTGAAGGTAATGGGTTTTTAGCAGTAGAGGCCTTAATTCCCTTGGGACCCTGTGAAATAGTTTCTGGGTCAGCAGTATGGCTTTTATATAGGAACTGGTAAGAATCAGGAACCCGGTAAGACCTGTCTGGTTTAACAGGAGCTGGAGGTAAAGAGTCTGGATTAAGGCTGGCTTCTGTGTACACATCATCCAATATATCTAAAACAGGAGGGATAGCCAGGGGCCTATGCTGGGGGAGCAAAAGAAATTCCCTTAGCCTTTTCTTGGAATCTGAGTAATCTTGACCTTCCCAGTGAAAGTGTTCCCTCTATGTATGCAGGATTTCCCCAAAAGAGTAGTCCTCTGAGGGGGAGACCGAGGGAATAGACTCCGCAGCATCAGAGTCTTCAAAGGGTGAATAGGCGTAATCCTGGTCCTCAGAGTGTTCTGAGGTAATAGAAGCTTGATCTGAGGAAGGGTAGTCTTCCTCTAGTCTGGGTCTTTTGTCCGAGGGGGGTTGGGAACCCCTGATAAGAGTAATCAGATCCTCAGCCATTTTAAGCATCTGCTTTTTAGGCATGGGGCCTTGACAGGAGGTCTGAGGACCCTGTTTTTTGGATTTCATGGCTGCTTTAGATTTAGTGAAAGCTTTAATAGAGAAGGAGGAAGGCCTGAAGACACCTTGAGAAATGGCAGGCCTGTCTAAATTCTGAGTTTCCCCGCCAAGAGTGGCGTCGGTATCTGCAGGAGGAATGGGGTCCAAGGAGCCTGCGACCTCGGGTACTGTAGTCACCGGTAATGAAGTGTCATCGGTACTCAGGGGCTGCGTAGGCGCCTCGCTGAGAACCGGAGAACTGGTAGTCGGCCTAAGCGTGGTCTCAGAAGTCGGTGCGGACCTCGGATGTCGGTCCTTATCTTTGCGTCTTTTGCTCAAAACTGGAGTCGGAGAATCCGACGACATGATATAATTAAATCTTTTGCCAAAATAATGAAGGGTGAACTCCGCCCGATGCTTAATAGTGCACTTGTTGAATCTAGCACAAAAATGGCAGGCCGAGACGTCGTGGTCTGGGCCTAAGCAAGGTATACAGAAAGAGTGGAAATCCTTATGCGGTATTTGCTTCCCACAAGAAATGCAATTATTAACTTTGTCTGACATCGGTCTGAGGCAAGAAAATTTCCCCAACGGGGTACTTAGCTTTCAAGAAGACTTCAGCTGAAATACTTTCGTAAATCTCAGGAGCTGGCCGACCGGCACTTGCGAACTGCTTCTGCTTCGGGCACCGTGCGGCAAGAAAGACTGAAGAAAATGGCGTCTGCTGCCTCTTTTGTACCCCTGCCGCACTGACATCAGGGAAGAAGCGACGACAACCGATGCCGGACCTAGACTTTGGAATTCTGCCGACCAGGGACCCCGCCTGACGGCAGGATAACCCATCTGTAATGACTGCAGCTGTATGCACGATGAACATCAGGAATGTGGAATCCTCTGGCACCTTGTAAAACTTGTCTGGTCTATTATGGTCACAAGGTTGAGAATCAGGGCACTTAGAAGCTGCAGAAAAGGCATCTAAAAAAAGCTGGTAGCACAGGGGGAACTGCATATGGAGAAGGGGAATCCATCTGCAGAAGGTCATAATACCTTTTTTGAATTTCTGACACCTGAGAGCAATCTGATTTAAAGAACTCCCTCATTTAACACTGGTTTCCCAAAAAGTAATATCTTCCCCTGCAGAATATGCCATTTGATTCTTTCAGGGTAGCATATCCTACGGGAGATGAAACTTGGCAGAGCATGCCAATGATTCATCCCCAGATCAGTCATCTTCATCAGATGAAACCTCAACTGAAATCCTCTTTTGTGGAGAAACAGGGGAAAGGGAGGGAGGAGGGGGAGAGAGAGAGAGAGAGAGAGAGAGAGAGAGAGAGAGAGAGAGAGAGACCAGTAGATTATCTCAGGGCTGTAATGGCATTAAAAAGCTCTTGAAAAAAGGCTCGTAAATCTGCAGGCTGTTCTGGGGTAACAGGAGAAGCATGCTTAGTTTTCTGCTTCTTCTGTTGGACATCCATGCAGTGGAAGGATGAGGGACCAGATGTCGGCCTGCCATTGCTTGGAACATCTTTGAGAACAATAACTTGAGAAAAGCTACACGGAACTTCAGTATCAATGAGCCTAGGCTCCCCTCTATGTCCATAGTGGACACCTGCATATCCCCAGAGGATGGCTAGTAGGACCTTTCGAGGCCTCCAGACAGGTACCTTTGGGAGAATCACCTAATGACTCTGGGCTAACATTGGCCTTGGGACAGCTGTCCGGAATTGGGGGAGCAGCAGGCAAGTCAGGCCTAGATTTCTTGGTCTTCTTAACTGGCTCACCTGAAGGGCCCGACATACCTTCCACATAACGTGCTAAGTGCTTAGGTCGCTGGTTCTCTAAGTACAGACTGAGGGAAGCTAGATGACTGCAGGGTCCTAGAAACAAAAGCCTTGCAAATCGAACAGGAGGTATGGTCGTGGTTAGGGCCTAGGCAAAACAGACAAATGTCTTGGGAATCTTTATGTGGAATTTTCTGTCCACACTGATACTTGCCTTCCTAGCTGACATGTAACCTCAAACAAAACAGTAGCACACAAAACAATAAAATAAAACTCCAACGGGACACTTATCTGGATTGGAACCTGCAACTTCGCTGACGAAGAAAAGACCGGAGATGTTCTGACTGGCAACAGAAAAGTTCTGAGAACTGGTTCATGCAGACGTCCACTTTATATCATACGTCACTTTATGATAGACATAGGACTGGATCTATGTGCAACATCGCACGTACCCTGCAACAGCTTTAGACTTGTATACTAGCCAGACATTTGAGTAAGCCAGCTGTGGACTCCCTCATGCTATGAATACTGCAACATATGAATAGAAGGACATCAATGTTTCCCCAAATTTAGAAGAAACAGGTGGAAAAGGAAGCATCTGATCACTTGCCACATGATGATCCTCTGGTGCCTTCAGTAGGAAACCAATACAAAAGTTCAGCTGGTGGTGCACAGCAAGGAAAGAAGCAGGAAGCAGTGGTAACTCTGATGCAGGAAATTTTGTGGAGTGATGGATCAATGAGCTCCCATACGAAGGAACACCAAATAACACAGGATGCAGCTGAAGACAATATATCACAGGAAGACATTTTGGAACCTTCTGTAGCATGGTCGCAGGAAACTGAGAGCAAAGAATGTGCCCTCAGTTTAGAAGAAAAAGATCTAAGGGAAGAGTTGCTTGATTTAATAGAGATGTATAGTCATTTTAAGATTGATGAATGAAATAGATTACAGAAAGTAAATAAAACCCAAAATTGTTAGAAGTCTGATAAAACAGATGAACACAGTAATCATGACTACCAAAAGAAATTAATGTAATATAACAGAAGTAAATAGGATACATTATTCTGCAGCTAAATTAATAACAGACAAAGTCTTACCACAAAAATACAGCACAATAAGGGAAAAGAATGGAAGAAGTAAAATGCCATCATGGAAAGATTGAACAGAGAAAGCTATAAAGCAATTAACAGAATTAGGGTCACTGTTAAGAGTACTGAATAGGAACAGATCAACAAAAATGCTTAGAAAGACAGACTTAATAAGAGCAATGCACAGTATCAGAACAGAACAGGCTCTATCATACACTACTGCAAATAATAAACTAAAGATGTCAGCAGATGCAATAAAACTTGGAAGACATGCAGAAAAATATAAAGAAAAAGAACAAAATTATCAATTCACTCATGACACAAAAAAGCAAAAGAAATAAAACCACCACAAAAAAAGAAATAGACATTTTGGAGAAATATTTATGAAGACTCTGTGGAGCATAACAAAGATGCCGAATGGACAGAAACATTAAAACATCAAGGGTTCAAATATGCAGGACATGAAATAGGATGATGTAACAAACAGAGAAACAAACAAAATTATGAAAATCTTCCAAATGGAAAATCCCATGCCCAAACGCTGTATCTAACTTCAGGCTAACAGTATTAACATCTTTGGACAGAGAATTAGCCCTGAGTAAGAATTGTTTAAATGCACATCCCGAAAAGACACCAACCTACTTGACAGCAGGAAAAACAATACTCCTCTTACACAGTGAACTTGTAAGCCATCCTAAAAACTACAGAAAAATAATTTGCCTACCGAACAGGTACACAATGTATACTGGAAGTGGTGCAGAGTTTGCAGTCATTTAGAGGAAACCTCAATAATGGCAGTACGAAGAAAAGGTAACAAAAAAGAAAGTCATGTGGAACAAAGTATCATTTGTTGATAAGTAAAGCTATAATGGAGAATTGTAAAAAGGAGAAGAATCTAAGTATGGCATGGATGGATCACAAAAACATCTGACAGCATCCCACATTCATGGATAAAGGAGTGCTTACAGATGTAGGAGTTGCATTCTACATTGATCATGTATATGAAAGGACCATGAAACAGTGGCAAACCACTCTGCAATTAAGCTACGACAAAGAGCAAATTATTATCCATAGGAAAAAATTTCAAAGGGGGATATTCCAGGTCTTTTGTCACAGCTGTTATTTTGTATTGCCTTTAACCCTTTAAGCTGTTTACTTGACAGATTAGATCGCGGTTACAATTTGGCTCCCAGAAAACAAACTTGCTTAAAGATTTGTCACCTACTTTTTGTGGATGACTTAAAACTGTATAGTTCGTCAGATGAGGAGTTGAAGGCACAACTCCAAGTGATTAAAACTTTTTCAGATGATAATAAGAATGGTATTTGGTCTTGATAAATGGGCAAAAGCAATGTTTAAACCAGGAAAGCTGCAGCACCAAGAAAAAAATCAGTCTGGGATGGGAATGTGATTATAAAGGAACTTGAGCAGAAAGGAGTGTATAAATATTTGGGAATTGATGAAGAATTGGCAATAAAACAAACAAATGTGAATCAAAGTCAGTAAGGAACACTGTACAAAAGAATAAAATTAGTAGTGAAAATAGCCAAGCTATAAACCAATTTGCTCTTCCTGTTCTTACAGAAATGGGGTGATTGGCCCCAAAAGATACTGGATCAGTTGGACAGGAAAACAAGAAAAAAATGTTGCCCTTATCAAATGATATACATAAAAAAAAAAAATCAGTGTATACTAAGATTACATATTCCTCTTCCTGAAGGAGGAATCATCTGCCTTGAAATAGATTACCTGTATAGATCTGCAGTTGTGGGGCTGGGAACATATTTGCTGAATTCACCAGATCCAAACATAGTGAAACTTTTAAAACATGAGAAGTCTAAGATGACTTCCCTACTTAGTTTATCAGAATCATATTGGTGTCAAGTGGGAATGGAAATTAAACCAGAAGTAGAAAAAAATCAGGCAGCAACTGAATGTGCCAAAAAACAAAAAGAATAAAAGGAGGATCAGGTAAGGAGGAAAGAAACGTGAAAAAGGCATAAATACTGTGGCAAGTACAGAGATCTATTGGAACAACCTCATGTCGATCAGGATTTGACCTAGAATGGTTAAGAGGAGATGAATACAAACCAAAAAAATGAAAGGTTAACAATGGTGGCCCAAGATAATGGATTACGTGCCTGTTGGTTTACTAAGTCCTCTGACGTGGGAGAAACAGACAAATACATGGTCTATAAAAGAGATCTGGAAACAGTCACATATCTTCTTGCTTGGTGTGATACCCTCATGGCAGAGGGCCTCTATACTTAAAAAGCATAATGTTGCATCAAGACTGTTGATTGGGTATTGTGCCAACATTGCAATATAGAAGTAGCTGAGAAGCATTGGAAAAATAAGTCACATAGCATTACACAGAATGATGAAGTTTATATCACATGTGATCACCCATTACCAACAATTCAAAAAACATATGCAAGAAAACCAGATATAGTAATTAATGCAATGGCAGAAGTAGCATTGAACACAAAATTGCTACACCCAGCGATTACATTGTCTTGTGTACAAAACCAAAAATTGGCATTGTAAAATGGATATAGCACAGAAGACACAAAGTCATAAAATACTAGGATTTGCAGGAGGAAATGACAGCAATGTGAAATGAGGATACCCAGACAGTAGTTCCAACAGTAGTAGGAGCAATGGGTCTCATAAAAAAGAATTTAAGTCATATTGAGATATGCTACCGATACATGTAACTCTGTATAAATTGCAGGAGTCAATTCTGGGCACACTGCGGGTGCTGCAAAGAGCACTTTTGGCCAACAAAGTTTGAAGCAATACAATTTCACAAGCTTTAATCATTCCCCGACTTATGAATTGGGTCCATTCCTGTCATGGTATTAGAAATCCAGAAGACTTGGAGAAATTAAACCAAAAGGCAGCTACAGCAGTGACAGTGATGAGCATAGAAGATTTGGGATTAAAATTCTGCCCTCAGCTGAGATGTTCAGTGTTTAAAGACAAGAATGCAATATTTTCCCTTTACCGACTTAGTAAAGGCTTTCTGTTTCTAGTTTCTCCAAATGATTAGGATTTCTAATATTATGATTGGAAAGGACTCCATTCTTAATTAAGCTTATGATTAAAGTTCATGGAATTAATTATTACTGCTTCAATCTTTGATGTTTGTCTGGAGTGCTCTTCTCAGTACTTGCAAGAACTGCTTCCCTTTCTGAAGTCAGTAAGTCACCTGTATTGGACTGTATTTATGTATTTGTTACAAACTAAAAAAAAATCCATGCAATTCTAATTCAGTTAAAGAGTTGCATGGATTTTTAGTTTGTTGTGAGTTCTTAGATTTGATTAAGTATGCCTGTAAAGTTTTTATTATCCCTGTTGCTCCTACCACTCTTGGAACTGTGTATCTTTATTCCATATTGCTCTAAGTTCTGCTTACATACCCTAATAATATTTTATATTCCTCAGTGCGCAGGACACTATAGTCACTATGTAGGGAATTTCAGTGATTAATACTGCTTTTGTGTTTCTTATACTACAGTATCAAGTTTTCTCGACTACTATGACTGTGGGTGCTGGATAGTCCCATGTGATCAATAATTCGTTTTTCAGTAATTCTTTGTGGTTCATGTTTCCAGTGCTCCTAAACTACATGCACATTATAATGCTTGCTCAATCCCAACTTTTAACAGTCTAGCCTTACTGCTGTGCCTTTCAAAGTACAGACCCACAGCCATGAGTATATTACCACTAAATACGTAACCATTTCTGGCTTTGTACTACAGAACCTTTATCTGTATTACACTTTATCAGCATTACACAGCCCATTATCTTGAACTGCCATTAAACATTCTTCTTTTGGTTTAAATTCACCTCTCCTTAGCTACTTAGGAGTCCAACCTTGATTAATTCATAGTTGTTACAGCAGTTCTCTATATTTGCCATTATAAATTGCTAGCTTTCCAGTTTTCGTTCCTTTTCCTAGCTGCAATATTCATATTCACTCTCTTTCTAAGCAGTTTCTGTTGCCACCTTTTTTTTAATCTACTTAAGGTTTGATTTCCATACTTGCTGCTTTACAAAATGCTTCTGAACAAATACATCATCCTATTTTCTCCAACATTTAGAACTTTCACTAGGTTTGTATCAGATGATGTCAGTAAATATGTATGCAGTCTCAAGACTGTATAGTTTGAAAGGACTTCAGTAGAGACAAGTCTCATGGAGAAAGACTTGACTTCATCAAATTTGAGAAACATGCTCATCTTGTTCAAGTAGTAGCTATGAGAACAAGGCAAGTGCTGTAATATTTCACTTTTCATAATTACCTTCACAATAAATGGAGTACAATGAAGACATGTTAAGTTTTAAGTATAGGAGAATACATGCATTTCCAACTGACTGGTAATACAGAAAGGAGCAAAAGGTTTGGACTCCATTTACACATGTGGCAGAAAACAGGTCCATATCTGGCATGCCCCACAGCTACACAACGTCTTGAAGTCTGTAGACCGTGACAAAGAATTTTTTTTAATTCTGAAGGAGCCTGTCATTTGGTTCTAAGTGTGCCAAACCCATTCAAAAACTGTAATGCTGAAGAATTAGACAAACTTGGCTCACCCTTGTTAATGTATTACATTACTACAGTGTTCTATGTACTTATTTCAATATGATCTGGAAGAAAGTTGCCCTGAAAAAGGTGAAAAGTTCTGAACACCACTTCAACGTTTTTCAGCTTCATGCAAATATATATATATTTTTTTTTTTTTACACAAGAAACATCTTTATTACATTATCAAGTACAACACAATCATGCATTTACATAAACAAAAACAAACCATACTGACAATTTTAGTTGCAAATATTATACGTCACTTATAATCTATCCAGTCACTGTCAGTCAAACATTACATAGCTCATTCAAATCCTGACTTCTTTAAACCTTGTTCTTCCTCTGCATGTACTGTTCCCACAATTTCCATTTTTTCTACATAATTTGCTCCTATCCTTTTCTAAATATCCCAATTCCATTTTTTATCTCTGTTACTGTATTCACTACTTCTAGTACAGTTGGTTTAGACTGATTTCCATTTTCTAGTAACTGCTGTTTTGGCAGCCACCATAATTCGATTCAGCAAAGCCTTAATACGTCTAGGCAATTCCGCTTCTGTATCATTGCTCAAAAAATAATTTCCTTAGTTGCACCAATTTGCTCACCCAGTATCTCTGACAGATTAGTCTGCTGGGAATCTTTAAAGTCTGCCAACTCTTTACTCCAAGAAAATATGTTTCCAATCCCCATCACACCTTCGACATTTGCTATATACCGTTGGAAAAATTCTTTGGAGTCTACTTGTGGTATAAAAATACATATGTAAATACTTCCAAGCAAAGATGTTCAGTCTTCTAGAATTTGTTGCACATTTGGGAGTCATACATATATCCCCATATTTGCTTATCCAGTCTCTTCCCAATCCTTTCCAACTTCCTCCGATTCTTGTAGTTATCATGCAATATTTTGTATGCTCTACTAATTACTCCTTTTTTAAAAGCAGCTTCTGTTCTAGATTTTACTAAAAACTCTACCAGTGCTTGTCTTTAGCTAAGGATTCCCCTGTTTCTTTCTCTTTGCCTATACTCTGTTATCAATTCTTGATAGGGAAAGCAATCTCTAGCCTGCAGTCAAAATAAATTCTTGGCCTCTTCCCATTCTATTACCTTTCCCTCTAATTATTTGCTCCCGATACCTAGGTTCTTTTGCCAGTTTTCTTCAATAAATTCCAGCCCCCTCTTTCCTACTGTCTGTATCCCTAATTGCAGTCATCCCTATCAGCAGAATATCCTTTCTCCATGCCTGTGTTGGTTTAGTTCTTAGAATACCTTCTGCTACTTTATGAATACAATATTCTGTATGGTTATTTGTTCTCCTACTTAAGGATGTGCATCCAAAATCCCAGTCTCTCCTGGTTTGTTGAGCCCCCCCCCCCCCCCCCAAATTTCATCATCCCATTCCACTCTGAATTATAGGTTTCTGCTTGCACTAAGCATAGGAGCCTTAACTGTGTAGCTCTGAAATACCCCTTTAAATTGGGTAATCCCAAACTGCCTTGTTCCATTGGAACAATCAGCTTATCCCACTTGACTCTTGCTGTCTTCCCCTTCCAGATAAAATCCTTCAAATTTTTATTAATTACTATCTACAATTTCACCACTGGTATTGATAAAAATATGCCTGACCTGTGGATAAAACTACAGGGACTAAAATCATTTTCACTGCTTGTATCTTGCTATCCATATAGTAGAGCTTCCAACTTCTCAGTTTTTAAATGATCTTTTGTTTAGTCTCTTCCCACATATCCTTAGCTGCCATACCAGTCTCGTTTTAATCCATACTCCTAAATTCTTCATTTTATCATGTCCTCGTGAATACAGATATTGCTGAACCAATTCGTGAGAACATAGTTTACAGCTACTGCCTTTGTTTCACCTTCATTAATTTTGTATCCAGAAAAGATAAGAAACTGCCTCAAAATGTTCCACAACACTGAAATGTGCTTTTGTGGTTGATCAGTTATAAAATAATAGCTGTAAATAGAACCAGGCTTTCTAGAATACCATAACAATTATTTCCACGAATTTCTGAATCCCTTATTTTCTTTGTTATTTGCATTATATTTAGAACCACTGGCAAAGAGAAAGAGGACAATCCTGCCTGGTTCCTCTGCTCAAACAAAAATCATCAGAGAGGTAATTACCCATGTTAACTTTCACCGTCAATCCCTCATATATCCTCCTAATTAACATTATAATTTTCTCATATAATGCAAATGCTTCCATTGCCCTGCTCAAACTCCCAGCTTACTCTGTCAAATGCTTTCTCTGCATCAAGACCCAGCAACAACAGTTGTATTTATATATATTTATTTAAATATTTGTCTCCCCTCCACAAAACCACAATGATCCATATCTATCAATTTTGGTATCACCTTTGCCATTCTTTTAGCCATTATAGACATAAAACTTTAAAACCAAGGATTTCAGCCACCACCAACAATGTCTAGTACAGGAGGAATAGCTAAAGGCCTATGCTGAGGTAGGAGTAAGAAATCCCTAAGCCTCTTTTTTGAATCAGAAAAATTCTGGCTTTCCCAGTGGAAATGCTCCCTTAGAGTATGTAAGGTTTTTCCCAAAAGAAAAATCCTCTGGAGGGGAAGCAGAGGGAATGGAGTCCTCTGCATCAGAATCCTCATAAGTAGATAAGGGCAAATCCAGATAATCAGAAGAATCAGAAAAAACAGAATCCTGGTCAGAAGATTCATAAACAACTTCAGTCCTAGGCTCTTAGAAAGGGGGGGTTGGCTACCCCGGATTAGAGTTCTAAAATCTTCAGCCATTCTTATTTGTTTTTTTTACGCATAGAGGCCTGAGCATGTGGTCTGGGCGTCATTTTTTTAGGCATGGTTCGAGATTTAGGCCTAAGTGAAGGAGGTGTCGGTTTAATATGCAAGTCCGTAGGCCTGAATACACCCTCAGAAGCCGGTGCCTGCACAGCGGCTCTGGACCCATCCAAGGTAAAAACATCCACAGGTTCCATAGTTGAAGCATCTCGCAGCATACCAGACTCCGAATGGGTCTCAGTAGAGGCCCGCGGATCAGAAGTAGTGGGTATCAGGGGCAGCGAAAGCATCTGAGTACCAAACTGGCGACTGGCTTAGGAGAAGAGTCGTTGGCAGCTTTGGACCTTGGCTGCCTGTCTGTCTTTGCGGTTTTTCGGAATCCCCGTAGTCGGATGGCTAACTGACGACAATTCTGGATAATTAAACCGAGAACCGAAATATTTAGAGGCAAAAAATATACCGATGACGTATAGTGTGCTGATTAAAGCACAAAACCGACAGCAAGGTAAGTCGTGGTCAGGCCCTAAGCAAGGAATACAGTATGAATGAAAATCCTTATGAGGTATTTGCTTTCCACAAGTAATGCAATTATTAACTTTTACTGACATCAGTAAGGAGCAAGAAGAAGTTTCCCCAACGGGGTACTTAGATTTAGTTGAAGATTTCGGTTCTGAAACTTGAAAACGAAAATTTCAGGAGTCTGCCGACAGAACTGCTTCGGGCACCACACGGGAATAAACACTGATGTAATGGCATCGGCTGCATGTTTTATACCCCTGACGACCTGACGTCATGGAAGAAGGGACAGCAACCGACGCAGGACCCATGACTTTGTTAATCAGGCCGACTGAGGGCTACCTGCAAGCAGATAACCCAAATGTAATGACTGCAACATTGAAACACGAAGAACATCTGGCAGGTCAATGGATTGTTTAATATCTGAATCTGAGACAACTTTGGACAGAAAGGAGGGATTAGTCCGAATGGATACTTTCTCTTTGTGAAAAATAATGTATAGGCGCTTTACGCACAAGGCCTGCAATTCGGATACTCTCCTGGCTGAAGTGATGGCTATCAGGAATAAGGTCTTCCAAGACAAATATTTTATATCACAGGTGGCTGCTGGCTCAAAAGGTTGGCGAATCAAAGCTTGTGCAAGACTAACATCAAACTCCAAAGTTCAATGGGCTCTTTAAAGGGTGGTTTTAAATTGATGACTCCCTTTAAGAAGGTTTTGCAGAGACGGTGAGATATTAAAGAAAAATCAAAGCCATTGTGGAAAGTTGAAATAGCTGCTAAATGGACTCTGACAGTAGAAGATGAGGCTTCAGATTGGAGTAAAGTTGACAAATATTCCAACACTTTATTAAATCGGGGCTGAAAAGGGGTCAAGTCCTTTTTCTTGAGAACAGATTACAAATCTGTTCCACTTACTATGATAAATTTTCTTGGTGGATAGCTTATAGGAAGCCAGAAGTAGTTTTTGTACTGGGGAAGACCGATTATTCTGCCTGGCAATTACCAGAAGTGGAGGTACCAAACGGTCAGCTTAAGACTTGATAGATTGGGATGGACCAGCCCCTGCAGATGACACAACAGTCCCGGAGTTGGAGCCACAGTCCATAGGCAGTGAACTTGGTGAGACCAAAGAAAGGGGAATCAGACCTGGCAGGGCCAATAGGGTGCAATGAGGATTAATTTGCTTCTCAAACACTGCGCCTTCTTTAAAAACTGTGGAACCAGGGAAAAGGAGGAAAGGCATAAAGCAGTCCCAGGGGCCAATCGTGTATAACAGTATCCCTCGGGGACTCCCTCTGAGGGGGGATATGGGTGAAGTAGCTGCTGCATTTGCGGTTCACTGGAGATGCAAATAGATCACAGCAAGGCTGACCCCAATGACGAAGAATTTTCATTGCTACCATGAAATTGAGAGACCGCTCGTGAGGCAAGAGAATGCATCTGCTCAGTTTGCCCACAATCATGGTGGAATTCCCAGGAATGCACTTTGCTATCAGAAAGCGGTTGGAGACTATAGTCTATTGCTATACTCTCATGGCTTCCCGACATAACAGGTAGGATCTGGTTCCTCCTTGTTTGTTGATGTACCAGACTACCGACATGTCTGACTGGATAGCAATCGTCCCCGATAGAAGGGCAGAATGGAATGCTTGCAACGCCAGAAGCACCACCCTCAGTTCTAGGACGTTGATATGCAAATTGGCCTCTAAGGAGGACCAAGTGCCTTGGACCGTCTTTCCCTGAAAATGCCCTCCTACCCTATTAGGGATGCGTCTGTGGTCACTCTGGCCTTGGGCTGAGGGGTTGAAAAGTGGCGACTCCATAACTACTCTTCTGGTTTCATCCACCAATTCAGATCCTGCTTGCAACGGTTTGTTATGCTGACTGGGTGAGACATGGAGTGAGTTAATGGAGACTACTGTGATGCTAGGAGCCACTGAAGCAGCCTCATGTGGAGTCTCACCAAGGAAACTAGGGTATTTGTTACTGCCACTGACCCTAGTAGTTGAAGGACTAAGTAAGCTGGAACTATGCCTTGAGAGAGTATCGCTTGGAGCAAAGACCTTAGTCTTCGTAATTCAGGAGCGCTGATAGGGCTGCCCAGAGAAGGAATCCCTAGAGCCCCGGTTATGCGGGCCACCCTTTGCCACGGGAGGGGCATCTTCCTGACGAGTCCCCACTCTGGCCTGGGGGGATAACTCCCCACGTGTGTCACGAAAATTCCCTTGGGATTTCCTGAACCACATCTTTCCACTTCTCCGATTCCTGGTATAGGATCGTTGAGGAGTGGAAAAATGTACTCCTACAGCAGACAGGGTCTTTCCGTCCTTCTCACATCTGGCTAATGTGTCTAACTTTTGGGCCAAACAAAGAAGAAGCATCAACGAGAGCACTGACGAAGGAAGACTTGAAGGAACCGCGAAGTCACACAAGTGCATCGCCTTTACCCACTGCTCTGGCCACCCCTTCAGTTGTATGTGCAATCAACCACATGTACTGCCAAACCCTTGGATCAGTGGGGTTGATCCCTTGGGGGGGGGGGCTCCGGAGGATTGGCTCAATGGTGTCAGGGGCCTTCCAAGTATGCTGCACGATGAGCTTGACTAACTCATCTGCAGGAAGGGTCACCCAGGAAGTAGAGGGTCTGGCACGGAAAGCCTGCAATTATACAGATTCCTCTGAGAATCAGTTGGTGGGCTTCCAGTCACCCCTCTGTTTTAAAATCTCTAGTATGTCTCCAAAGGAGACATCTTAAGTGGGGGACTTTGGGGATCCTTCCCCTTCATCGTAATCCGTATCTTTGGTGAGAGATTCCTCTGGTGAATCAATGTGCTTCCTCTTGCATGATCTCTTACTGGCTCATCGGGGGGGGGGGGGGATTCTGAAGAGGACTCGGAAGAGAGAGCACCCTGTGGTAGGGTATCTTGCTGCTCTCCTGTGCTTGTTGCACCCCAGTGTAGCAGACTGACAGCTGCGATCCAGAGGACACATATATATGACATTTCAGTGCCAAGGGTGCCAACTGTGAGACTGCTGAGGTAAGCGGTCTCTCCATAATCCAGAAGGCAGGCCCACCCGAAGATGGATGGAAGCCCAGAACCGAGGAAGCCAACCTCAGAACCAGGGTCACACCCTGCTCCAACAAGCCCACCTCCAGAGAAGGAGCTGCGAGAGGACTCAATGCTGCCAAAGCAACCGGAACCATAGACGGCACTGTGGAGGAAAAAAAATGGGTGCCGTACTAGGGATCCCGGTGCAGGCAGGCAAGTCACGGTCCCATGTGTTAGCTCCGACTGAGCAGAGGTCCACAGAGTAGGTTCCGGAACCATGGTGAGATCCACCAATTGTACTGAAGAAGCTTGGAGCTGGCATCAAGGGTTCCAAATTCTGGGGAGAGGTTGAAGGAGGAAGATAAGTTGGAGTCTGTGGAGAAAAAACCTTGGCTCCGGGTGGGAGGGAGGTCCTACATGGGGTTGAAATGCCTCTGTCCGCTAACAGTTAATCCACAAGTCTCGCAACATCAAGCTCTAAAAGGTTGCTGGTGGAATGAATGGACATCCCCACTGGAGATTCTGGTCGGTCAATAAAGGGACTGAGCTGCTGTTCAACAAACGGGTCAATGGACAGAGAATATGAAGTCCTGGCTAATGTTTCAACGTTCGGCACCACAGACAAATAACTAGAAGGTTGTGATGGAAAGAAGTGACCACTTTCAAAGGGGAACCATTGTTGGTGTCGAAAGGGTCTGTGGTACTGTGGAAGGGGTTGGTACAATGGCGAAGGTAGTAGTCAGTTCCGTTATCAAGGATGGCACCATGGAGGGAGTCTTAGGCTCCAGTGCCAAGACAGATGTCAGTGACAATTTAGGTTTTGTCTTCGGTTCAGTATGAATCTGGCCTTTAGACATTTTTGGTTCTTGTGAATGAGGAGACACTGGGATCGAGTGACTTCCTCTTCATTTCTTCCTAGGAGGTTTTGACATCTCCACCTCAAACAAAGCCTCCGAAAAAGGAGTTTTTAATAAACCCTTTAAGATTAGCTTATTCTTGCACTCTGCTAAGGTGCGGGTACTAAAGCCCTTACAGAACTCGCACGGAGGTTGGACCTGCAAATGAGCCTCTCCTAAGCAATATATGCAGGAAAGATGCCCATCTACATATATATATATATATATATATATATATATATATACATATATATATATATATATATATATATATATATATATATATATATATATATATACACATACACACACACATCTAATCTATATACACAAATATCTCATCTATATACATATCTATATACACATAAATCTATATACACACACACACACATATATATATATATATATATATATATATATTTATTATGCGACTAAGAATAACAAGGGGTTTAAGAAAGAAAAATAGTAAAAATTTCAAAAAATAGTGAAAAAATTTAACACTTAGCTTGAGAGCAGGCCTGACGCGTCTTGAAACTCTACGAGGCAAATAAGATCTGGAGGAAAGGGAAGACAGGCACCAGGGGTAAACTTAACTCAAGAGTTTCTGGCTGGTGTGAGCTTGTTATATTGGCAAATTCGGTTCTAAGGACGGAACCAAAATCCAACTATCAAGAATGAATGAAGACTGACATCAGATCCACCAACCCATTTGACTGAAACTATCTGTGGCCAAAGACAAAAATGTCAGAGTTTCTGGAAGGAAAAAGGAACCAGGGTGAGAAAGGGTCACAAGGCCTCCCGAACAAACTTTCAGACTTGTTGGCCTGTCCTAGGTTTTGGGACATTTGAGGCTTCTTTTTGGAACCCCCTTGCCATTTCTAGAACATCCATTTACCTGTATTTTCTTGAGACAGTTTATTCTGCCTTTTGCCAAAACTGGAAAAGGAGTTAAGAGAATCCCTTAGAAAAACTGGAAAAGGAGGGTTGAAAATCCTAAGAGATTCCCTGGATCAGCTTAAAACTTTCATCACACTTTTTGATCACCTTTGCTACAAAGGTGGTCAAAAACTAAATTCCTAAGAAAAGGGGAATTATTTTTAATCTGGGAGGTTCTGAGAATGCAGCCATTCAAAATTCCTCAAAACAGTACCAGTGGCCATAGACTGGAAGCTTCAGCAGAGTCAGACACACTGTAAACAATGAGTAGGTGACCTGTGCAATAGAAGAAACTAAATTATTTAAAGCAGATTTTCCTCACAAAAAGAAACTGCTGAGAAACATTTACTCAAACTTTCACAATTGGTCATAACAGACTAACATACAAACATGAAAACTTAAAATTCTGAAACTCAAGTTTGCAAGAGTATATACTTTTTACTCCTATACTCATCAATAATTTCCCCATCCCTATCAGAAGTGGGATCAACTAAAGCTATAGTTGCTGGGTCTGGTTTGGGAATACTGTACAAAAACTTAAACTAAAGAATGTTATACATTCTATCTGCTTTGTTTAGGGGCAGCTGGCTGACTATCAGGAAAATTGCAAGCAGCAACCCATACACTCGCTAAAGCAGACAGAACATGAGGAATGAGCATATGTTCTCGAAATTCCTGATATAACATCTCATAGCATTTCCTGAGGGACTGAGAAACCTCAGTGCCCTCTCACTGAAAAAGTGGAACATTCTAGCAACAGTCTCAGAGACAAAAAGCCCTGAAGGGAAAATCAGAAACTGATCTCTCCTCAGAGTCGAACCAGAAATTTGAGGAGAAAACCCTGTATTTGTCCCTTCATTATCTTATTCTGATTCAGACTTTTGAATCTCTTAAGGAAAAGAGGTAACCCTCTTTCTTTTACCCGAAACTAGGACCAATAGCCTCAATTAAACCCTAAGACAGACCCAGTAATCTACTCCTGTTCAAGGAAAGATCAGGAGGAGTAGACACATGTTTAAGTTTTCAGTTTCTTTTTGGCAAGAAAAATGGGGATTAGCATGTTATAAATGGCAGCAGCAGCAGCTTCACCAGGGATGGGGACAGCATTCTAACAGAACTGGGAAGCCTTCCCTGCTCCCTCTCCCAGGAGAGACAAGAGTGTTTCTTCCTTGCCCATTGAGGGGAACGACACAGCCACAAAGAACATGGCTAATGTCCAGTCCGCAGTGGCTGTAGGTGCTATATCAGAGGGATTTGGGGTAAAAGATGAGAGGTGAGTGGTCTGAAGTGCAACAAATGGCCACAGCAGAGTCACCCACCTGTGACTGAGGCAAATAGGTAGCCTGCTGTGGTGGCAAAGGCAGTTTTATAGGAGAACTGACCATGGGACATGGTTAAAAAACTCTTTCCTGGCTAAAACAAGCAGTAAATGCCAGTAAAAACTACAAGTTTTCAAAAGTCACTTTATTTCACAGAAAACACAGTAAAGCACTTTAAAGCACTTTGCGAGCCCACAAAAAATTAAAATAAATTTCTCCACTGGAAAAAAAATGGTTTTCAGTTAAACAGACTGGAAAAAAGAGCACTCTTGTTTAAAAGTAAAATACAGTCTTGTGATAGCCTGCTAAAACACAAAACTCCCAGTTTTAAAATAGTTTTCCTTAAGAGAAATGTCATAAAACACAAATATTCCGAAAATGGAAGTTTTTTCCCCAAAGGGAAATTATCTGCCCAGTAAAGGAACAGCACCAAGCTGACCACTGAATGCCTTAGAGGAGCATATTCTTTAGCAGCAGTAAAGCTTTGAAGGGTTTGACACCCAAACTTCTTTCTGGTCAGCTCAGCTGGGGCTGCCTGACACTTTGGATGGGGGAAAGTGCTCTGAAGCTTTGGAAGATGGCCAGCTGTAATACCCTTGGCAGAAATAACTCCTATATAGTCAAGTCTACAGCAGCAGTGATCATATAATGAACATCCCCTTTTATATCAAAACTTACATAACAATTCGACTTCCAAGGTAGCTATGCATTGAGTAACAGCTTAACTTCAGCTCTCCCAGTGTGAGAAACTCAGAAGAGACGGCCAGTAAACTCATTTTTGGGTAAATTTCAGTAACCGGCTAGTACTTGCAATGAATTTTATTTTGTTGGCATCCAGGCAAAGAACCTAAAAGAAAATCAATCACAAAAGGTGAGGAAAAACATTGACTGGGAAGAATTCTGTAGAGGTTCAGCAAAAATTCAGTGTAAGCTTCAGCTTTGGTGCAAGACACGACTTCCAATAACTTGGAGGAAAAATATGTCAAATGTACTCAGAGCCGATAAACAAAACACTGAAGGCGTTTATCAACTAAAATAACAAAAGGCTGGACAAAATGGAGAAAGCTTTAAAAAGATATTCAGATGAGGTGATAAACCTGCAAAAATCAGAAATGAAGGAAAGGCTAGCTGAATATGAGACTGCTCAAGAAGAGATGTTTTGGAAAAAAAAGAATTAGAGAACAGAGCACACACGGAAAACCTGAGATTTTCTGCTATACCAGAGATGCTGGAAGGAACAGACTTAACTAACTTTATGAAAGCACAAATAAGCAACTGGACTGGTATTCCACAGCAGAACCTGTTAATTGAAAGGACACATCGTGTGTATGCTCTAAACCTTGCCATGAGAAAGCAACCTAGACCTTTAATAGCAAAGATGCAATCGTACCAGCAGGAGGAATTGATTCTGACAAAACTGTACTAAAAAGTGGGTGAGAGTGCTGGTGGAAAACGATTATTTACCTTACACCAGGCAGAAGAGGAGTAAATTTATTCCACTAATCAGGGAATGTCCAGAAGCAGGAGTGAGAATCAAGCTGCTGTGCCCAGCTATTTTCAGAAAATTCTTTCTTGGTGGGACAAAAATCATTTTTTTATGTACAGCATGCTAAGGAGGAAATGCAAAAGTTAGTCCAACAAAAAAGTTGATTTATGAAACAGAAGGAGAGTCTGCTTCTTGTTCTTCTGACAATAGAAATCAGAGATAAGACTGTGCCAGTGAAACCTCTTCCAATGTTTCAATGGAAAATATTTGAGACACAGAAAAAGTACAAGAGTTTATTAGAAGAAATGGCAGTACGTTGCAAATGAAGCAGAGTTTGCATTTGGGAGATGGAGAACAGGAATAAACTGAGCAACTCTGAAATTGACAAATAAATGTGGGATTACAAGACATTAATTATACTTCTGAAACTTGAACAAGAAAACTGGAAATACTGGAATTTTTTACTTTGTTAAAATTGCAGGAGACTCTAAAGCGTATGCCCTATTTCATGCCATTAATATCTTGAAGAACATTTAGGAGGTGGAAGAGAAAGAAAAGAGTCAACTAAGTAAAACAAAATTTTAGACTCAAACTCCACTGGCAGCGATGAATATCCACAGACAAAAGATTAACTTTTAAGCGCTTGCATTCTTTAATGAAATTAAAGAACGAAAGTGCTTAAAATTAATCTTTGGTTGTGGATATACATCACTGCCAGTGGAGTTTGAGTCTTCTGTTTTAAGTTCTGAGTTGGTGGTGCAGTGTTTTAACACAAAATGTTCTTCTTAATACTAATGCATGATATAATCTGTATGCCACAAAGCAAGTTATTTTTGAGTGTATTGGGATTACTAAAGTAAACAGGTGCCCTTTTTTCCTTTTTGCTTTCTCATTCAGTTTTAAGAATTGTAGGCACTACAATATGAAAAAAGAAAAGTCTGGTCAAAAGAGCAGGATACAAGAAAAACTGATGTGCTTTTTTCACTTTTGCATGGGAGGAATGACTGGATTGCAGCCCTTGGTTTGATCTAGTAACAAGTTTTAAGAGAAAGCAAATAAATAAAAAGAACATTGTCTAGCATGTTACCTCACGGCAAGAGGTTTTCCAGTTCGATTCTCGGCTTCATGTCTTCTGTGTGGAGTCGGCATGTCCTACCCACGGTTGGGTAGCATTCGAAAGACATGCGTGCGTAAATGGGCGTGCCTTCATTGAAGGTTGGGCGTCGAGCTGGCACCTCGGCGTTTCGTAAAAATCTACTGCCAATCATTAGCGGACTGGAGTTCTGCTGTGGCGACCCCTCACCGGGAAAAGCCGAAAGACCAACAACATTGTCTAGCACATACACGTGTGGTTGCAAAATCAACTGTTTCTGGTTCTTGTGTCTCCATGGAGACAATCTGATAAAGAGCAATAAAAAGTACTTATTTCTTTCAATGGCTAGCAAATGTTTTCTGAAAACATTCAACAGTTCTGCTAATCTCTGACAGTAATAAATAAGACAAAACCAAACAATGCTTGGTAGAAGCAGAGGGTGTACCATGTGTCTTAGTATGCATAACCTTACTTTTTGGTTAACCCAAGTCCAAGTGTGGCTGTCAGTATGGGACAACTGTTCCTATTAGGGGGATAAAACTTCAATATTTGAAGATGTACATAACTTTGTGTGTTAGTATTAAGTTAATACATTTTAGGGGTATATTGGGGTGTGTCTGTTTTTCTGTTTGAGGGCTTTCAATAAAACAAAGTCTTGTAAAGTTAAAAAAAAAACGAACTGCAAAAACAGTAACCTGATCTCTACCACGATGCAGTAAAGTAACACATGAAAGTGCAATCAAAAGTCCATGAAGCAACCAAATAAATGTAGCAGAATTGTAGTAAAAACTCCTTTAATCCATAAAATAGTGGGTAACGGTAAGCGCTTTCGCGTGGGTGCAACCACGCTTCCTCAGACAATAAAGAACCCCACACACAACGTTTAAATAGCATAAGTTAAAATCTAATTAAAACCAATTAAACTAATTAGCAATAAATGCTTTAAAGAGAAACAAACAAGCTAGTGTCTATATAGCATTCTTATGTTACAAAATATAAAACGAAGCTGTTGCAAACTGTAAGGAATTACTAACTTCCAATTTCATTCTATAAATGAGTAAAAAACATTTCCAAAATCGTACAAATTATACTGTCAAAATCAGAAAAAGAGAAAAGAGATGCAGGAGATACAATTAACTGCGAGTTAATCTTTCATGACATAAAGCTAAGCAGACCAGTTAAAACGCTACTGAAACATTTTCTTTTTTCAGAATATAACTTAAAGCTATATCATCAGCTTTAGGAATCTAAATTTAGAGACCAACGGCTGTAATAGTTTAGATGCAAGAATTCAGTGAATATGAAAAACATTTCTGCATTAAATACAGTAAAATAAAAATATAAGTTTATGTAAATAAAAAGAATTTAGCAGATCAAAAATTACGGTTTGATAGCAGTAAAATACATTTTAAAAAACAGATGGTTCATAGTACAAATAAGACCAAAATCAGCCTTATCAGTCTAGTTGCTAACCGCAACTATAAACAGATTTAAGCTAATAAGCTAGCGGAACACATGAAAATGCAAACAAACAAAATCATTGCAAATAAAAACTATATTTGTAATTTACCGCTACATAATAGGATTTCTGTTCTACTAAGGAAGAGAGCTTACAATGCAACCTCAAGTTGACACTGAGCATGTTTCTTCGGAGCTGCTTACTAACTTCTAAAGGAGGAGTTGAACGGTAAAAACAAAACAATATTTAAAGCGCAAAAAATATTTAAAGCGCAAAGACTACCTATCACATAACATACATATGAATGTAAATTCTTATAGGTGTTTAAAATATTAATTTGACATCACTAGTGTACTAAAGGGAAGATGTATTAAAAAAGAATATATATGTATATGTAATGTGGGTATAGAGTACCATTACAAAATGAAGTAAACATTATATTAATAAAATACTTCATGGATTCTTTATCAAAAAGTGTTTTTTTAGAAGAAGAAGTATATCTTAAATTTATTAGCTATAAAAACATATATATAAATATATATTTAAAATCATTAACTATAAAAATAAACTGAATTTTTACTTAAAAACAATTTGTACCAAAACAAAGTTTATATTTATTAACTAACCATACAGCTCAACCTGGAAAAGTAAAAACAAAATAAAAATAAAAATAAAGAATTATTAACTATTAAAGGCAACACCTCAACCCTATTACAAGTATATGAACAACAAATATACAAAAATATATATATATATATGTATGTAATAAAAGTAAGAGTTATAAAAATATAAACTATTTTTCAAAATAAAATAATTTATTTATTCATTAACTTGCTATACACAGTGTTCATGTTTACCATTGCGAAAAAGTAGACTAAAAAAATTTTTAGGACTAGAACATTATATGTCACTGCTGATAATAAACTCATTGAACTGATTTTCTAACTGGAGAAAAAAGTGTGATATAGGCTTACATGGATAGGACAAGAAACAAGTGTATAAAAAAATCAACCTGCCAAGCATTAGTATATGCATGTAACAAGTCTGAACTAGACACTTAACAAAAATGCTGTTATAAGAATGATGGGAATAAATTCTTAATATGGACACTATCTTTAAATGTAACTGGTCTCACAGATCATCATCTTCTTTTGGCTGTTCCCGTTAGGGGTCGCCACAGCAGATCACCTGTTTCCATTTCTTCCTGTCCTCTGCATCTTGCTCTGTCACACCAACCACCTGCATGTCCTCTTTCACCACATCCATAAACCTTATCTTAGGCCTTCCTCTCTTCCTGTTACCTGGTAGCTTCATCCTTAGCATCATTTTCCCAATACACTCAGCATCCCTCCTCAGCATCGTTTTCCCAATATACTCAGCATCCCTCCTCAGCACATGTCCAAACCAACGTAATCGTGCCCCTCTGGCTTTGTCTCCAAACCTTCCAACCTGGGTTGACCCGCTAATATACTTATTCCAAATCCTGTCCACCCTCGTCACACCCAGTGCAAATCTTAACATCTTTAATTCTGCCACATCCAGCTCAAACTCCTGCCTTTTTGTCAATGCCACTGTCTCCAATCCATATAACATAGCTGGTCTCACTACCCTCTTGTAGACCTTCCCTTTCACTCTTACAGGTACTCGTCTGTCACAAATCATTCCTGACACTCTTCTCCATCCACTCCATCCTGCCTGTACTCCCTTCTTCACCTCTATTCCACACTCACCGTTACTCTGAACTATTGACCCCAAGTATTTAAACTCATCCACCTTCGCCACCTCTACTCCTTGCATCCTCATCATTCCTCTATCCTCCCTCTCATTCATACACATATATTGTCTTAGTCCTGCTGACCTTCATTCCTCTTCTCTCTACAGCATATCTCCATCTCTCCAGGGTCTCCCCCACCTACTCCCTACTCTCAATACAGATCACAATGTCATCTGCAAAGATCATAGTCCACGGGGACTCCTGTCTGATCTCGTCTGTCAACCTGTCCATCACCATTGCAAATAAGAAAGGGCTCACAGCTGATCCTTGATGTAACCCCACCTCCACCTTAAACGCATCCATCACTCCCACCGCAGACCTCACCGCTGTCACACTACCCTCGTACATATCCTATACCACTCTTACATACTTTTCTGACACTCCTTACTTCCTCATACGATACCACAACTCCTCTCTAGGCACCCTGTCATATGCTTTCTCTAAGTCTACAAAAACACAATGCAACTCCTTCCAACATTCTCTGTACTTCTCCATCAACACTCTCAGAGCAAAGATCGCATCTGTAGTGCTCTTTCCTGGCATGAAACCATACTGCTGATCACTAATCATCACGTCCCTTCTTAACCTTGCTTCCACTACTCTTTCCCATAACGTCATGCTGTGACTGATCAATTTAATCCCTCTGTAGTTACTACAGCTCTGCACATCACCCTTATTCTTAAAAATCGGTACTAAAACACTTTTTCTCCATTCCTCAGGCATCCTCTCACTTTCCAAGATTTCATTAAACAATCTGGTTAAAAACTCCACTGCCATTTCACCTAAACACCTCCATGCTTCCCACAGGTATGTCATCTGGGCCAACAGCATTACCATTCTTCATTCTCTTCATAGCTATCCTTACTTCCTCCTTGCTAATCCATTGTACTTCATGATTCACTATCCCTACATCATCCAACCTTCTCTCCCCCTCATTCTCTTCATTCATCAACCCCTCAAAGCACTCTTTCCATCTCCTCAACACACTCTGCTCGCTTGTGAGTATGTTTCCCTCATTCTCCTTTATCACCTTTACCTGCTGCACATCTTTCCTAGCTCGGTCCCTCTGTCTAGCCAATCGGTACAGGTCCTTTTCTCCCTCCTTAGCGTCCAACCTTTCATACAACTCTTCACATGCCTTATCCTTAGCCTTCGCCACCTCTCTCTTTGCCATGCACCTCATCTCCTTATACTCCTGTCTACTTTCATCTCTCTGACAATCTCACTTCTTTTCCAACCTCTTTCTCTGTATACTCTCCTGTACTTCCACATTCCACCACCATGTCTCCTTGTCGTCCTTCCTCTGTCCAGATGTGATACCAAGCACCTTTCTAGCTGTCTCCCTTACTAGCTCTTCTGTAGTTACCCAGCTATTTGGTAACTCTTCACTGCCACCCAGTGCCTGCCTTAACTCATCCCTGAACTCCACCTCACAATTACCCTTTTTCAATTTTCACCACTTGATCCTTGGTGCTGCCCACACACTCCTCCTTCTCTTCTTGATGACCGTCATCCTACCAACCACTATCCTATGCTGCCTAACTACACTTTCTCCGGTCACCACTTTATAGTCTCCAATCTCCTTCAAACTGGCCCTCCTACATAAGATATAATCCACCTGTGTGCATCTTCCTCCACTCTTGTAAGTCACCCTATGCTCCTCCCTCTTGTTAAAATATGTATTCACCACAGCCATGTCCATACTTTTCGCAAAATCCACTACCATCTGACCTTCTGCATTCCTTTGTTTAACACCATACCTACCCATCACTTCCTCATCCCCTCTGTTCCCTTCACCAACATGCCCACTGAAATCTGCTCCAATCACCACTCTCTCACCCTTGGGTACAGTCATCACCACTTCATCCAATTCACTCCAAAATTTTTCTTTCTCATCCATTGCACACCCAACTTGTGGAGCATACGTACAACATTCATGATTACACCATCAATTTCCAGCTTCATAAACATCACTCTATCCGACACTCTTTTCACCTCCAAAACACTCTCAGCATACTGTTCCTTCAGAATAACTCCTACGCCATTTCTCCTCCCATCCACACCATGATAAAACAATTTGAACCCACCTCCGATACACCTAGCCTTACTCCCCTTCCATCTGGTCTCTTGCACACACAATATACCAACCTTCCTTCTGTCCATCATATCAGCTAGCTCACTCCCTATACCAGTCATACTGCCAACATTCAAAGTTCCGACTCTCACTACCACAGTCCTAGCCTTTCTCCTCTCTTCCTGCCTTCGGCCATGTCTTCCGCCTCTTCTCCTTCTTCGGCCAACAGTAGCCCAATTTCCGCCAGCACCCTGTAGGCTAACAGTACTGGTGGCGGTCGTTGTAAACCCGGGCCTCGACCGATCCGGTATAAAAAATTTTCTTGGTGACTGCATGAAATGTTTTGGCGAAGTTTTACACCGGATGCCCTTCCTGACGCAACCAAAAGATAGAGTAGTGAACTATATTAAAAAAAAGTGCAAATACCTATGTAACAGGAGACACATTTGGAAAATATTATGAAAGTCTGCATAAAGCAGAGAAATATGGAAATCAAGAAATGATACAAATGGACATGTTTATGGAAGAATTAAATATATCAAGGTTAGAGGTAGATAAGGCTCAGTTACTAAAAGTTAAGCTAGGAGAGGAGATGAACATGGTGATCTACAACAAATCCACAGGAAAGTCCCCGAGAACAGATGGTATTCCTATGGAAGTTTAGAAGCTAGGAGGGAAAAAAACTGAGAAAGATTTGGAAGGTTCTGTTTAACAGTATTTTAAAAGGAGGAGAAGCACCTATATACTGGAAGAAAGTGGTGGCGGCTGTAATACCTACAGAGGGTAAAGACCCATTAGATCCAGCTTCATACAGGCCTATTTCAATCCTAAACCATGATTATAAAGTGATTACATCTATAATGGCTGAAAGAATGGCAAAGGTGATGCCAAAATTGATAGATATGGATCAATGCGGTTTTGTGGAGGGGAGGCAAACATTTGACAGCATTAACAGAATACTGATGATCCTGAAGGAATCAGAATGTAAGAAAATACCACTGTTGTTGGCAAGTCTTGATGCAGGAAAAGCATTTCACAGAGTAAATCCAGCAGAAAGGTGTGTGACAAAACAACGGCACTGCAAAAACTGCTTGAATAAGAAGTCCTTTTATTCGAAAAAATACTGATTAATAAAAAAGAAAAACATAAGCGCTTTCACAATGTATCCCACTGCTTCCTCAGACGTATTTACAGAAATGCCTAGCAATTCCATTTAAATACTCCTGTTGTAGTCAATCAGTTAATTAAGTTAAGCTAAATCATCCTTCCTTAAAGGTACATACATAAAAACACTTTTGGATAATATTATTTAAGCATGAAAAGTGCTTAAAAACATGAAAGTGCTTTAAAATACATAATTTAAAAGGTACATAGGATATATATATGAATGAAGATGACTATTATATATAGAAAAACTTTTAATATAAATATATAAACATAATTAAACATGGATGTTTTTACAAAATACTAAAAATGCATGTTTACCTATGAACTTAAATAGCACATTCACAAGATACATTCACACAGTATATTCTGGATTAATGTCTAAAATTTGTATTAAAATCTGAAAAACAGTGGTGTGCTTACACAAGTGATGTGATGGACAGATGGACCAAAAGAAAATTATATATGAAGAGTATTAAGTTTTTACATCACAAAAGTTAGGATCATGAAAAGGACTGAACATACACCATGAACTAAATGAAAAGTATGGATATACATATATATATATATATATATATATACATATATATATACATATATATATATATATATATATATACATATATATATATATATATATATATATATACACACACACACACACATATTCAACAAAACTAAGTAGACCGTGTGGATAAACAGGTGCTCTCACAACAAAAGAAAATATGAGAAAAAGTAAATGTAAAGAGCACTTAACCACGGCTAAATAAAACACTTATTTAATAAAATAAATAAATACAAAGGTGAGCGCTTTCGCAGCCAAGCTGCTTCCTCAGACAATTCAAACTGAACAATTCAAATATTTAAATACAGTCTTCATATGATGACATCACATCAATTCAGCATTTAAAGATACATCAAAAATATACACATCTAAAATATACATAAATACAAAAGATCAGTAACTCAAACAATCCCTATTTTACCATTAAAAAATAATGAATATATGCTCATAAAAATCATACATTCATTCATAAGAAATACATTCATAAAAAATATTAACATAAAAAATATCATAAAAGTCATACATCATCCTCTCATTTATGTAAAGGTCTATTGGCTAGAATGGGTTGGAAGGATAACTTGTCGTTAAGTCCTTTACCCATATTCGCCCTCATTCTAATAATCCATTTGAGCTCACTGTTCTCAACCCTGTTCCTAATGGGCCCCTGTCTAACATTAAATGGTACCATCTCTATAACCATAAATCTGAACTCATGTTCTATGCCCCTGGTCATAACATGTGCCAAAGTGTTGGTGTCAGCATGTCTGGATATATCATAAAGATGTTCCCTGATCCGATCCCGTAACCTGTGTGTAGTCATGCCTATATAGAAAGAAAAACAGATCAAACAATAACCTAAACAAACAAGATTGGGAGAATTACAATCTGGTCTCAAGCAAAAACTCAGTTGTTTCCCTGTATCTAGATGATGGAATCCTTCTGAAGTATCAAGATCTGGATGATGGAATCCTTCTGAAGTATCAAGATATCTACACAAGTTACATTCTTTACATGGTAAGGTACCATATCCAGACCCTGTAGTCTGGGTATCTCCCCCATAGCATAATTTAGGGCCACAGAGGATTCACTTGAGAGATTTCTTATTTTTAAAAGCATAATGTGGAACATCACCAACCATTTGTCTTATTCTTTCATCAGCACAGAGAACATTCCAATTCTTAGAAAACACAGTTTTCAATTGATTGATATTGCTAGAATAAGTCACTGGAATTCTCATATACTCATCCCTAGGATGAACTTCACTGGCTACCCTTTTCATCCCAGAAAAATATTGTCTACCTAGACTTGTTCTCACATTATGTGTTTGTGCAAACTTCTTCCTTAGAATAACCTCTCTCAATGAAGGATTTACCAAGGTTTACAAGTACTCCGTCAAAGCTCTCATCATTAGCGGTTAACTTTGACACTCAGTGCTTGCCCTTTCATTATGTTCTTAAAGACATGCTGGGGATGCATGCTACTACGTTCCAAGTAGGTATTTCTATAGCATTCCTTCCTATGCATTTCTGTAATAAAATTTCCTTGCTCAGATCTACGAACACATACATCTAAAAAATCAACTGATGTATGGGAGGTATTGGCTGTGAACTTCAAAAACCCAGTGGTATTGTTAACAAATTCCACAAACTGGGTAAAACTGGACATATCCCCCTCCCAAAGAAGGAAGAGGTCATCCACAAACCGACGAAAGAATATAATAGGAAAAACCAGGTCTTACTTCAGCACAAATTCCCTTTCCCAAGTAGCCATAACCAAGTTGGCGTAGCTATTCACACAAGGTGTGCCCATAGCCACGCCAGCTCGTTGCCTAAAAAACCTATCTTCAAAAAGGAACAAATTATTTTCCAGAACCATTTCTAACAGAAAACATATTAAATCAATTTTCCTTGTATCATAGGTACCATCATCAATTAGATGCCGTTTAAGCATATCTATCCCCTGACAGTTGGGAATAGCTGTAAACAACGATTGCACATCTAGGGTTGCCATAATACAGGTATCAGAAGGTGGCTTGTTATCAACAGAATCATAAAGATACTCTAAAAATTGTTTAGTATCCCTTAAAATGTACCTGTTAGAAATTATTGGTTTAAGTTGTTGCTCAATATAAAGTGAGAGGGGCTCTGTAGCCCATCCACCCCCCACCACTATTGGCCTCACTGGTGGTTTAATAGGATGTTTATGAATTTTAGGAAGGCCCTGTATTATAGGTATAAGGGGTTCCTTTACAAAAAAGTACTTAAAGTTCCTGGTCAATGCTGTGGCATTGCAAACATTCAAGCAATCCATTATGAACAGAAATAATACAAGTTTCAATATCGCCTTGTGGGATATTTTCATAGGCTGTAGGGTCATTTAACATATCTAACATAACCATCTTACACCAGGAATAGTCCATGACTACTAACGGACCTCCTTTATCAGCTGGTCTAATAGAGATAGTTGCATCTTTTCGTATATTATTTAACGCTTGCTTTTCATGAGCAAATTACAAAAACTTTTAGTTTAAATATTGTTATCATAGACTTTGTAAATATCCTTCAAGCACATGTTTTCAAATGTTTCAACAACACCATTAGTCAAAGGAACACAACTACTGGGTTTTTTAAAGTTAGTAACTAGACCAACAGTGCCCTGTGCTTCCCCACCATATAACAACTTCAACATGATATTGCATGTAAAAGTTTTCAATTCAATAACATTATCAGTCAGGGACATCCTGTCCGATGGTATGAAAGTCATACCTTTCTGAAGTACAGCAAACTCAGATGCTGAGAAAGTCTGTGCCGATATATTCCATATCAATGTTCGTGATTGCCCTGCCACATCCTCTTTAATGTTTGTGTATTGTTGTTCTTCTCCATGGGCGCCTTCTGCTTCAGCCGTCCACAACTCTGCGACCTCTGCCAAACATGATTGGTCCTGATTGGATGATGAGGCACACTTTTCCAATCAGGACCAACCATTTCTATTCATAATGGATTGCTTGAATGTTTGCAATGCCACAGCATTGACCAGGAACTTAAGTACTTTTTTGTAAAGGAACCCCTTATACCTATAATACAGGGCCTTCCTAAAATTCATAAACATCCTATTAAACCACCAATGAGGCCAATAGTGGTGGGTGGTGGATGGGCTACAGAGCCCCTCTCACTTTATATTGAGCAACAACTTAAAACCAATAATTTCTAAGAACAGGTACATTTTAAGGGATACTAAACATTTTTTGTAACCTTCTCCTGACTGATACCTTTCAACAATGAGATCCCTTTGATGCTTTGTAAGCTGTCTGCGAACCACGGCTTTTGCTGTAG